>NW_009715451.1:72476-92796 GCF_000703405.1 Apaloderma vittatum | reverse complement strand
GTGCTCCTCTCCTGGTCAGTTCATTCACCATATGCATCAAAATATTATCACTGATGCACTGGAGGAACCTCCTGGACTGAGGATGTCTGGCTGTGTAGGCCTTCCAGCAAATATTCGGGAAGTTGAAATCCCCCATGAGAACCAGGGCCTGTGACTGAGAGGCTGCTGACAGCTGCCTGTAAAAGGCCTCATCAACTTTCTCCTCCTGATCAGGTGGTCTGTAAGAGACACCCACCACAGTATCACCTGTGTTAGCCTGCCCCTTAATTCTTTCCCACAAACTCTCGACTTGCTCCTCATCCACCCCTGGAGAGATCTCAATGCATTCCAGTTGCTCTCTCACATAACAGACAACGCCACCACCTCGCCTTGTTGGCCTGTCTTTCCTAAAAAGGACAGAGCCATCAAGGTCCACATTCCTGTTATGAGAGTTGTCCCACCACATCTCTGTAATCGCAATGAGATCGTAGCTCTCCAACCGCACACAGATTTCTAATTTCCCCTGCTTATTCCCCATGCTTCTTGCATTGCTATATAGACACTTAAGATATTCATATTGCGCTAATACCTGGAAACAATCAACCATATAATTCAGTCATTACACACCATAATAAATATCAATGCAATTTAGAAGTGAAGAAATAAATCTATCTGACTAATATTTCTCTAAGATGTGTAGAAATTGTTGGTGTCAGTATGTGTGTCTCCAACCTGACTGAAATCTATCTTTATTGAATGAATGTGCAATCTGAACTATTATGCAAATATGACCTTCAGAAAGTTGAGAAAGAAAAAAAAAGGAAAAGAAAAAAAAAAGAAGAGCAAAAGGACAACATTGGCTGTCCAGAATTACCTTGTAAATGCCTCTTGTTTCTAAATGAAGGACCTGTTATGTTTTATTATCTTAAGTTTAGTGAAGGGAATCTATTTGTATCCTTAGTAATATAAGAGGGAAACTGTAAATTGTCTTGCCTAGCCTTAGATTCTGAGAATTTCTGAGAATTTCTTGGAACTTCTTAGGAACAAGCAATATGCTTTAAAATCCAAAAACTGATGGTTTGCAAGCTATGTGATCCAAAGACACATACTTCAGTAGAATAATCCTGTCTGTTAGAGGATTTTTTCTTTTTTTCTTAAATCTGCACAAACTGTTTGTTGCTTCCTAAGATTCTGCAAGAAAAATCCATGATATAATAGCTGAAGACAGAAAGTTCGAGTTCAAGCAAATATCTAAAATGTTCAAGAGAAACATTGAATTAAGTACTTTCTTAAAATTCTAGCAATTTGCAAGAATATGACTCATCCGTAAGTTATAAGGCACCTGTAGTAACTGCTGCTGTCGGCAAAACATATTAAAGCTCTGGAGCGGGTTTTATGTTCACACACAGCACAGTACGAATATGAGACTTACTGAGTTCCATTCATCTACCTCTTTTGGAAAAGCCAAATACTATTACTTCATTTATGCCTCATACAGAATCATAGAATGGTCTAGGCTGGAAGGGACCTTAGAGATCATCTAGTCCAACCTCCCTGTCATGGGCAGGGATGCCACCTCTCGACTAGACCAGGCAACACATGGGGACCGACCGGGAATTGAACCCGCAACCTCGGTATTGTCATTGCTGTCAGGACAGCGCTGAAACCACTGAGCTAACCGGCCCCCTAATATGCATGAATCTAAAATTTGAAGGCAATGGAGAGTATCCATTCTGGAGATGGTCAGTGGCTGTATCCTCAGATTTGATTACTTCTTTGTTCAGACTGCAGGGAAATGATTACGCTATTGGCCAGGTCCTGACCCGAGATTAAGGTAAACAAATAGGACATGGGAAAGTGCTGAATGTGTCAAATAACAGCATGAGAAGCTGTCAAAAGTTACAAAGAATGCCATGAATTTTGCAGGTAGTTTTGGGGAATTTCAATGTTAAAAGTCAAACCAAACCCATGCCACATGAGTCAAAAATGTTTTTGCAGACAAGGGACCAAGGGAGTAGGTCATTTTCCTTGGGCTAAGAGAGAACAGCTGTCCTGGCAGATCAAGAATCATGGTATCACTGTGCTGGTGTCCACTACAGAGCTCCAGCATTTCAGAGCCCGTTAATCATCTAAGGTGACCTAGTTATACCTTCGCTTTGTAGGCAGTGGAGAACCAAAGAGCAATTCATCTAAGAAAAGTGTAGAATATAAAGGTGACAAATCATCAACTCTCACACCTCTTTAGGTGTCGCTGCATGGCAGCACAGTACTAACCCCTGAGGGACTCCACTAGATACAGGTCTCCAGCTAGACTCTGTCCCATACACCACAACAATTCAGCTCAGCACCTGATTATCCAGACCACATTTACACAATTTACCTACTAGGATGCCGTGGGAGTTATTGTCAGGTGCTTTACCAAAATCCAGATAAACCACGACTTACTAAAAATGATGGAGAGTGGCCTAGCAATGACTTCTGCCAGCTCCTTCAGCATCCATGAGCACTCCATCCATGAGGCTGGAGACAATCCAGAGAAGGGCCACAAAGATGATGAAAGGACTGAAATCTTGCATGTAAAGTAAGGCTGAGACAACCAGGTTTGTTCATTCTTGAGAAAAGAGGGTTTAGGAGAGACTTTGTCACCATGTTATAGTATTTAAAGGGAGGCTACAAAGAAGATGGAGACTCCCTTTATTCAAGGAGCCACATGGAAAAGATGAAATGTAATGTGTACGAGTTACTCCTGAGCAGATTCTGATTAGTCACAAGAAGAATATTTTTCACAAGGAGAATCATCAGCCACTGGAATAATCTCCCCAGGGAAGTGGTGGATTCCCCAACACTGGACACTTTTAAGATTCAGCTGGACAGGGTGCTGGGCCATCTTGTCTAGATCGTGTTTCAAGAAAGATTGGATCAGATGATCTTTTAAGTTCCTTCCAAGCTGGTATTTTATGATTCTGTGATGCTATGATTCTACACTTCTGTGATTATAACATATTATGGCATGGTACCTTTGAACACATAAGAGTCTGTGAAGGATTTTGGAAATGGACGGCTACATATATGAACATAGAGGTCCACGTTTAGCTGTGTGATCATAGTATTTTCCTGAAAATTATAATTCTAAAGTGTAGAATGATAAAAGCATCATAAACTGCTAGGTGTAACTGTGAAGGAGTATATTCGAGAGGTGAATGTTCTGTACCTTGAAAGGACTTTCATTCTCTCCTGACCGATTACTAAAACAATTAAAAAAACCCAAACAAAACAACAAAACAAACCAACCAACCAAAGAAAATAAAAGCCAAATCCAAAGCGCTTTTAACCTTAAAATGCTTTGTGGGAAAATGAGCTCTCTTCTTTGCTCATAGTTAGTAATTGAAAAAGCCATAGTAAGTCCTGACCAGTTAGTGCATCTCTTCCTGTAAGCCTGTCCTGACACAGGACAATGATTATGAAATGGAAACATTAAAACAATACGATTGTGATTATTTTTTGAGCTTCCCATGGTAATGAATTTCAAGTCAATGCTACTGAATATGATTGTGTTACCTGATACAGCACAGTCCAGTTTTTGCATACTACTCATGAAATATTGAAAAATGAGACAAAACATCACTGTTTACTGGCATGGCTGTTCCATTTGCTGAAAGCATAAATATTTATGATCACTCCCTAGCTTGCACTGTGACAAGGTACATCTCCAAAACAATAGAGTTGAAGAAATGAGGCTGTCTTCCCAACAGAAAATATACCTAAATCTGGACACTGAAATGTGTGCACACACATGTCTTGAATTCTGACCCAGAAAGATACCTCTTCAAAGAAAATGGCCCCAGGTTTCATAATTTGTTGGCATAACCAAGACAATATTTTAAAAATTCTAATAGATAAGCTTTTGGCCTTGAAATCATGTGAATAATATATATATATGTGTATATATATATAAAAATACATGCAAGTTAATTACGAGACAGTGGGCTATGTTCTTTAGCAGTTTGTGCATTTGTTATTGTTACTCACTGTTTCTCTTATGACAAAACACAGAGCCTGAATCTGAGAGCAACACCATGCTAAGCAATGTTCAGATATAATAACAGCCTGCTTCAGAGATTTTGCAATTAAAGAATTAGATAGCCAAGTACAAAATTATGATCCTTAAAACTATACTTTTCTTGAAACTGCACTACCCTTAAAAGTGTTATAATCCTTGCCTAATGATGGAGTTATTTCATCATTTGTTTTTCTTCCTTTCTACTTTCATTTTAAGGTTCTTGCAGAACATAGTGTTTCTAACAGAAATTTAGGACTTTGGTTTTAGCCCACTCAAGCTACTACAACAAGAAATGATTCAGTTTCAGTGTAGATTCTCAGTGCATTTTTCTAAATGTAGGATTCACGTGTTGCTAAAGTCACCTTTGGGTTTTTAAGACATATACAATGAGCTGTAAGATAATATTCGATACCTTCAGAAAAAAAAAAATTCCTTCTGCAACATCCAGCCAGGATATGCAGTATTTTATAAGATATTTGATGTATGTCTTGAAGCAGCTGAAAGGCTGATCTACCTGTATGTGCCTGCATAGGATACTATTTTACTACTTGCTACCATCAATAGAGCTAGTGAGCTATTCAGATCACCCGAAGGTAGACAGAGAGGACATGATGCATATAGTGAACATGTGTCTAACGCCCTCTGAGATGCCTTATGCACCTTATATGTTCCCCAAACTCTGATGCAGAAAGCTGTGGGTCTCTTGAACTTCCTATCTCAGATCTGTGAGTCCCGTGCAGATGCTGCATATTTCTGAGGGCATGTTAAGTGCCACTAGATGCCCATTTTCAGACAACAAAACCAAGCCCGTCATAGCTCACTGTTTAAATGGATTTTCAACCTGCACTGTACGGACATGACATCCACTGACTGAAATGGAATTTAGATACACTTAGTGCCTTTGCGCATATGCAAATTTAGGGAATCAGACAGAGTCCCTCTTTTCCTGTTTCATCCAAATGCCTTAACAACAAAACTACTGGACTGTAATCCATCCAACACACAGCAATGACCTCCACTTTCATTAAATACACATTAAGAAAAACAACATTATTTTCATGCAATAGACAGGTACTTAGAACACTGTCTTCAGACAAAGCAAATCAACTTATTCCTTTCACTTCAGACAATCAAAATAGTATCACTTTCTTCCTGAAACACGTTCTTGCTAGCAGTCTGCAGTCTGCCGTGAGATCTAAGAAGGAACAGGGTTTTATTACCCTCCTGTTTAATTGATGCTGTTGTAAAGGAAAGAAATAAATGAAACATTGAGAAGAAGCATATGCCTTAAGTGTATCCAAATGTCCCAGTTTTCAAGCAGAAGAAAAACTGCTCTGATTTTTCTCCTGCAAACAGCTTCTCTAGTTTATATTATTCATCCACCAGATAGAATATAAATTATTTGGTAGATCACCTAAACAGATCAGGTTTGTTTTTCTAAGAGCTTCTGCCCTTTGTTTTTAGATTAGTATTTTAACACCAGCATTTCCCAGGATGTTCTCTAAATGGCATAGCATCTTGCTTCCCTCCAGCATCCTCTTAAGGCAAGAAGCAGCATTCCTTGAAGAGCTATGCCAAAGCTGTATGCATTTTCATAAGTTCTTCAGCCAACATGTGCCAACTGTCTAATGAAGCAGCCAAAAGCCAGAAATCTAAGATAATTCTGTCTTCTTTATTTTTTTCTTCAAGAAGGCACATGATTTCTGGTCTCTTTACTCAGATGCTATTTTTCATCAAAAGTATGATTTGGCTAATGTTAGCAGCAGAGCTTAAAATTTAACAAACTGACAGATAGTTCTAGTCTGTGTTACTTCAGAAATGAGTGAAAACTTTAAATAAATTTTCAGGAAAGAGCAGGCTAAATCAAGTTCTGTATGTATGGATTAAAACCCCAGAATTTTCATATTCAAGAGACCATTTTAATAACTTATACACAGAGAACTTCTTATTTCTGTTTTCTCATTACCATGTCCAAATTATTCTCTGCAGAATAACACAGCAGTAATTGAAGGGCTGAAGTATGCTCTGTCTTTTGAAAACTTATAAACATTTCTGTCAATGGAAGACTTAAAATCTGAAACTCTTTGAGATGAGGCTGGAATTAAAGCAGTGCTAGAACTGCTCAGGTGTCAGAAAAATATGTGGGTAGTTTTGATCCCTTCATAGAGGGCAAAAAAATGTTAAAAAAGAGCAGATGACCCTCTTTTCATGCAATCTGTCCTTTCAGAGGCAGTTGCAGATATTATCAAAATATTTCTAAATTACCGAATTCCTCAATGATTTTAAAAGTTCCTGGATCTTTATCCATTGAGAACCGTACAGTTCTGCCAAAATTGAAGTGATCCTTGCCACCATCAGACATCATCTGACAACAGTCTTATATTCCATTCAAGTGGCCAGCCCCTCCTATAGACTCTCTTCTTCCACTTGAGTTTGCCCAGCCATTCCCTGGTTAACCATGTGGGTCTCCTGGCTCTCTTTCTTTATTTCCTACCCGTTGGGATGCACTTATCTTGAGCTTGGAAGAAGTGGTCCTTGAATATTATCCAATTAGCTTGGCCCCCTTAACCTTCTAGTAATTCTCCTAACAACTGCTTGAAAAGGCCAAAGTTGGCCCTGCTGAAATGCAGGATTACAATACTGCTTGTTATTCTATTCCTACACAAGATCCTCTACTCCACCGTCTCATGGTTGCTGCAGCCAAGGCTGCCCTCAACCTTCACTGCTTCAGTTCTCCTTGTTAGGGAGTATATGATCCAGCAGCACTCCTGTCCTAGTCAGCTTATCCACAGTTTGCATTAAGAAGTTATCATCGATGCAATGGAGGAACCTCCTGGACTGTGAATGGCTGGCTGTGTAGGCCTTCCAGAAAATATCTTGGTAGTTAAAATCCCCCATGAGAACCAGGGCCTGTGACAGAGAGGCTGCCATCAGCTGCCTGGAGAGAGGATCATCTACTTCCTCATCCTGATCTGGTGGCCTGTAGTAGACATCCACCACAGTATCACCTATGTTAGCCTGCCCCTTTGTTCTCATCCACAAACTCTCATCACTCCTCATCCACTCCTGAACAGAACTCGATGCATTCCAGTTGCTCTCTCATGTAAAGTGCAACTCTGCCACCTTGTCTTGTTGGCCTGTCTTTCCTATAAAGGACAGAGCCATCCATGACCACATTCTAGTCATGTGAGTTGTCCCATTATGTTTCTGTAATTGCACCAGATCACAACCCCTTGACCACACACAGATTTCTAACTCCTCTTGTTTGTTGCCCATGCTACGTGCGTTTGTGTAGAGGCACTTCAGCTGGGCTGTTGGCCGTGTCACCTTCTTGGTGGAACAACTCTTAATTCTATTGAAGTGTTCTACGGATGTTTTCCCAGTGGCTCCTACTACCTCAGGAGCCCCTGGTTCAACTCTGTAAGATTTTAATTGTGCTGCTGCATCCCCAGCTCACCTCAGAGTAAACAGCTGAAGAGCTTTAGCAGCACCCCATCTTTCTAATCCTGGTGTGTCATCGCAAACCTTGTCACAGACAAACCTGATATTGTCATTATCCTCCCCCTTCGCAAAAAGTTTAAAGCCTTGTCATCAGCCCTGAAATCTCTTGAGCAAAGACCCTCTTCACTCTTTGGGAAAGGTGACTCCCACTTGAGGCTAGCAAGCCTGGTGCTGTGTAGGCCATGCCATCGACAAAGCATCAAAGTTGTGGTGGTGACACCAGCCATGGAGGTGCATATTAATAGATTTATATATATATATTATTAGTATATATGCTATTATTATATTATATCATTAATATATAATACACTGTTAATAGGTTACTATTTTTCTGGAATATTTTATTGTTATAATTTTTAACTTATTGTATATTACAGAAAACCTGTCTAAGAGAGAAAAGTATTCCAGAGCTGGGAATCTGCATACACTATAAATGTTCAAGAAGGCTCCTAAAAAATATCCAAGAGATTTTTGTTGTTAAAAAATACATATCATTGACCTATGTTTGTTCCTACTGATGCCAAGAAATGCAGTGTTGCTGTGTCTGTTTATTCTGACATAGAAGAGATGTCAAAGTACAGCAATCACATACTTAGAAAAGCCATAGTTCTTCTTTAGAAGCATACTGCTTTATGAGGAGGAGGTTCTCCAAAGAAGTCAAGTGTTTAAAACTTGATCCTTCACGCAGAAGAAGAAAGCAAGCCTGTGTCTTCCAATGTCTGCAGGATGTTATCAACTATCTTTATCTTGTAGTGCAGTCAACTGTATAGACCAATAGATTATCCAGAGTGAACAAGGAGTGAATTAATTTCTCTGTAAGACAGTGCCTGGAGAGATGTATATATTGAATTCGCAAATTCACTGATCTGACAATCTGGTCTTATTCATTATGCAGGTTTTCTTTCTATTTTTTATTTTTTAAAGAGGATGTTTATGGCTTTTTAAGATATGAAATTTCTTCATAAGCTGAAAAAGAAACAGAATTGTGTTCTAGAGAGTAGAGAATAGGACTGGGAGGCAAAGATCTTGATTTTTTTCAGTCTGAAATAAACACCTCCATTAGAGTTTCTAGTATAAGGTTTTACTTGCTTCTTGCACAGTCCAAAAAAACTTTCTCAAACTGTCAGTCCAAAATGACTTAAAACTCACAGAATATCTGGGAAACACATGTTACCTTCTTGTTTTCTTTGTAGCCAATTATCCTAACACAATTATAAAGAGAAATATTTGCTATTTTTATTAATTCCCTTTCACAGGAGTCTTCAACAAAGGAAGCTGACTATGGACTTGAAAAAATGGAACTGTTAATAACTGTGATGGGCTGTCCACCAAGTGCCCACCAAGCTGCTTTATCACTTCACCTTCTAGCAGGACTTTACAAAAAATTAGACAAATAGCAAAGGAAAATAATCTAAGACAATAAAATCTGAAAGAGGCACAATAGAACATCTGATTACACACCTCTTCTTTCTCCGTTCCCATATGATGATGAACGGTTTGGATCTGTTTAGCTGTGAAAATATAAGTATAAAAGATAAGGACTAGATGTTTTGATATTGCAAACCATCAAGGTCAGGGACTCTAATATTTTTTTACCAACTCTGGAGCTACCTCAGAGTCTTCATCTTTTGCTTTAACTTCACAAACATTTTTGACAAGGATCTGATCTGTCTTGCCATGCCGAAGTATCCAGTGACTACAATGCACAGGAGTAGAAAGGTTAAAAGGAAATTATGCTCAGGAGGATTCTGCTATGAGTCTACACAGTATGGAGAGATATCTAATGTATAGCTGACATATTTTCCCTGAAAAATTGTCTCATAGGAGGTAAGGAAACAAGCAGATGAAGATCAAAGTGTGATACAGAGATTAATTGTTTGTAAGCTATTGTTTCGTGTTTAGTGTTTATGTAGTTCAAACATACAGGGCAAAGAAGATAACAAAAACACTGAGATGATTTCTTAACAGGAAGAAGCTAGGAGGTATGGAAATGAGAGGTGGAAGGCTGGGAGGTTATCCCTCCTTTTCCTTGCAAAGAAAGATCACTATACTATGACAATAAAGCAGTCAGCTCATGCACTCATCAGCCACAGGGTAGTGTAGCCAATTCCTAAACAAGCTGACTCTTCTGTGGAGGCTTCTGACCCCTAAACATGATGGCATAAGGGATAATCAAAGATATTCTGTGAGCTGAAAAATTAATGTCTATTTCTGCCTTCTTCTAGTTGAGGGTAATTGTCCAGGACTGATACACTTCAAATGCATGAGATTGATCTCACTCCATTTTAGCCATCTCTAAATTAGATGGTGCAGCCACTAATCTAGTTTCTATACATAACCAGTGGAGACTGTGAGAGCTTCCTTCAGAAAGTGATTCATGACATCTACCTGAAATTTTCTTTACAGCAAAACCCTCTTGTTCTCTGCTGACTAGAGAAGGAAGCTCAGGCAGCAAGTTTAGGACTAGCTGCCAATTTCTGGATTCTTAAACCAAGTGAAGTGAACCTGCTAAGTTTGTACATCATTTTGAAGGTGAGGCTGTACCACCGTGTGTAGCTAACTGGGGCATGTAACAACTACAGCAAACATGTTTCAGTGCTGTAGAAAACTTTGTAAAATGAGTTCAAACTGAGGAACCTATCTGTCCTTAATAGCAACTTGAATTCCTATTTGGTTGTTGGTTTACACCACTTTGTCTCTACTGTGTCACTACAAGTTGCTATTTAAGTTGTCCCAGATATGCCACTCTCACACCTTAAGCTCCCCAGGAAACTGAATCCCCTCTGGTACCCATCCTCTTACCCCTGCCCTTTCCTGCACTAACCGAATCTCACCAGAGCATCATAGTATTGTGCAGATTGATAGACTCAGTAGAATGGCACATTAACTTTCTTGTGAACTGAATATTAAGCAAAATATTAGCTGCATTTGACAGTAACGGATATCATAGATACTTGTATGATTAGAAGTGTAAATGATACCACAATATACAGTTCTGTACTGCCCAGGTCTGCTTTTCTATAATAGAAGCAGGGTCAAATCTAACTCTTCAGGTATAATTTGAGCAAAACTACTCATGCATATGCTTCCAAGCCTGTTTTTAAATAGAGCAATGTGCATAGGGTATCTATCTCTGCATATGAGCGTAAGGTTTCTTCATCTCAAGCTGTTCCCCATTTCCTTTCATGAAGAACAAATACCAAAAGGTAAATGTAAATTCATGCTGTGTGTGTCCAATTAAAACAGAAAGTGTCAAGCAGAGGTGGCATACATCTTGTCCCTGCAGTCTGCCTTCAGGACAATATTCGAGAAGATCCACAGGGGTATGAAAGCACTGTATTTCTATTCTGCTCTGTATTTCTATTTTGCAGCATGTGCAAAACAGGATAACAGCAGAAGTTCTTGTTTTGTTACTTTTCCTTTTGTTTTCAGTGAAAAGTGAGCATAGGTAAGATATATGACTTGGAATGCTAAAACATTTACCTATATGTTTCTGGGGAATTTTTACGGTACCCCTTTGATCATGAATTAAGATGAATTAAGCACAAGTTTGTATTTAAGTATTAAAAAAAAAAGAAGAAGTAATGAACATTGGGCAGAGTTCTATCACCATAAATTATTCCAGGCAAAAAATACTCTACCTTGGGAATTATAATTCTAGCAAATTTTTCACATTTCCTTTAATAAGACAGCACATGAAGACATAGAAATAAGCCCATCTTGATCTGAAAGAAGAAAATGTTTGTTCATACAGACTAGAAGAATCACAGAATGGTTAAGGTTGGAAGGGACCTCAGAGGGACACCTGGTCCACGTCCTCTGCTCAAGTAGGGCCACCCAGACCTGGTTGCCTAGGATCATGTCCAGAAAATTTTTAATATCTCAAATGATAGAAATTCCACAACCTTTTTGGCCAACCTGTATCAGTGCTTGGTCACTCTCACAGTAAAAAAGAGCTTTCTCACATTCAGATGGAACCTCCTGTATTTCAGCCTGTGCCCATCACCTCTGGTCCTGTCACTGGGCACTGTGTTTAGACACATTAATAAGATCCCCCTGAATCTTCTCTTCTCTAGGCTGAAAGTCCCACAAGCTCTTTACTGGACTCTCTCCACTGTGCCCATGTGTCTCATTTTACTGAAGAGCCCAGAAACAGACACAGAACTCCAGGTATGGCCTCACTGAGTTAAATTTTGAGTACATCTCTTGAGATCAAGGATGAAAGAAACGCGGAGAAAAAAAAAAAAATAGGGGAAAAATGAGTTATCAAAGGTATTCTGAGCTGCTTCTACCTTAAAAGAGGCCACTGTGTTATATGAATACAGAAGATGGACAACAGAACACTATCATGGCAAAAAACTACAACACAATCTGAAATATGGTCAAAATTGACATGATTGTTGAATTTCATTAAGTGATCTGCTTCTCAGGAGTGAAAAATATAATTTATGGCCAGCTGCATGAAAACTACAGCCATAATTTGGTTTTTATGTTAACCTGGGTACGTTTGTCAATAAATTGAATTCTCTGTGAAGATACAGGAAAAGTAAATCTTTCCACTGGCTGCTAGTGTTACATTTTTTAAAAAAAACTTCTCAATTTTACCTATACAAGATGGAACAAGAGAGAAAACCTGCAGTCTTTTAACATCTAATCAATGTCTTAAACCCAAATCCAACATTTCTATCCCAGTAGGATTCATCTAAACACCCTCTCATCCAGATGAATTATTAAAATAATCTGATTTATGAAAACTCAATATTCAGATTTATTATGGATTAAAAAAAAGCCCAGCAGCTGGAGCTTCAAGGGTAGAATTAAAATGCAACCAGCTCAAATATTGCACAGTCACAATCAAGACACTAATTTTCTCCATAAATAAAATTTACTGAAAATAAGACTTTAGTTTCACACAACATTTTGATATTTTAGTGTTTGAGGGACTTATTTTATATTGTGAACTAATGAAAGAAGAGAAAATGTTACGTTTGATATGGAAACCTAATTTATCTATCAATGATTTTCTTTTCTGTTTTGCCCTTTTTTTTTTCTTAAATTTCAGAAAGAAGGAACGAAGGAAAGAGAGAGAATGGGAACAAGAACAAGAATGAGAAAGAATAAAAAACGAAAAGAGAAAGATAAATCATGATAGTAATTTATTGGTCTCATTCATCACTTTGCCTTTTTTTTCTTAAAGTACAAATAACTGCACAGATGAAAAATGGTAAAAAAGCTGATGTGCTCTATTAGCTGATGTGTACACAGTGTATTTTGGCTTTATAAACAGAAACAAATTATTTGGGACTAAAGCACAATGAATGCATAAAATTTTCCAACTTCCAGCACTCTTTTAAAAAAAAAACCCAAAAACATACTTAGGATAATTTTTGATGTGGAAAAAGTATCCAGCGATTTTGGATGTTAATGAAAAACAGTAATTGGGACAGAAAAAAAATTATTTATGAGGCAATTCTAGACTTCTTTTCTACAGGAATTATGAAGGAGATGACACACACATACCTAGGTATGAATATACTCAAGTTTCATTTGCGTGGCAGAAGTGTTGTACAACTTAATGATAGTCCAGAGTTCAAGGCTTCATTATTGCCCTCTTCGTTTTGAAGTGCTGGGTTGCAGGATTGATCATCTACAGAAATTGCTCCAGTTGTCTCCTTTTACCAGCAACGCTGTTGATTTAACTTTCACCACTATTTCTCAGTAAACATTAGGCCAGAACATTAATCAAATACATTGAAATATTTTTAATGTATGTGTATACCTCTCTCTCCTGTATATAGATACATATTATATATTTATACTTATATGTATTGATGGTGATCATAGTTTGAAATACAATTTTTTAAGATAAACATTTCATCTAAGATCAATGAGAGAAATCCCTTGACAGAAGAAAAATTTCCTATATACAAAATAATATAAAGCTAAACTGAATATGATATAAAAGTTTAACACAAGCAAGCTATTTAAATTAGCCAACAATAGGTAAGAATTCCAGTTTATATTATTTCTATAATCTGGCATTTAGTTAAATATTCAATACATTTTTTATGGAAAAGTGTTCTTAATAATAAATTCCCATCGTTCCTTGCATGGCAACTTATAAAATAATTCAAGAATTAAATTAATTTAAGATCAGGTCTTCCTTAGATTTTAGTGTCAGGACTAGTTAAGAAAATGCTATTTTTGGAACATCATTAGAAAAAAAGAAAATTAGAGGAGAACACTTGATGTACAGAATATACTAATATCCAGATGAGAATACCAATATCCAAGATATTTCTCAACATAACTGCTAAATGCTTAGCCTGTGTTTTTGTGATCTTATTGAACCCTGTACCTCTGAAGGAGGGAATCTGATTCCATGTAAGACCACCTTTAGTAAAATGTCACTGCAGACATTTAGTTGGGGCTGTGCTACAGTTCCTCAGACATTCTAGGTGCAGTTAGAGAATACTTCTGAAACAAATGGATAAGTGATAGGTTTTTGTTCTATATCTATTTCACTGGCCTTTTATGCACACATTTATATTTCTGGAGGAGATAAATCAGCATGATGCACTAATGCTGTTCTGTGGTGTGTAACTTTGAGTTCTGATTCATTATGTGTACTCTCCTGCTGCACTTGCATGCATCCGGATAACCTTTATGTATTTTGCAGCACTCAGTGACTTTCTATATTGTGCACTAGAGATTCGTGATATTAAGAAAGCACTATAATTGCTTCTATCAGTTAATAATATTATAGTTAAATGCTATCTAAATTACTGAGAGACATTACTTAGTACTATGGGGATAATCTAAACTGAAATATGAGAAAATGTTGTTCTCACCCATTCTTCACTGGCAGATTTCTTTTTTTAAGGAGATCCATTATGATCCTTATTTAAACTGATTGGTATTTCACTAATCAAAGGAGGTTTGGGGATTTTAAAACCAAATAATCCAGGTAGAAATATGTGAACACTTTTAGATGAAACAGAAATAGAAACCAATCCGAGACAAGCCTACCAGAAAACTCAGAGTGACCCAAGAGGATTTTGGTTTTGAATACAGCCAAAACAGTTTTAAGAAACTGTATGCTCTTTTCGAGGTTATGACTGAATTAATGGACAAAAGCCTTGAGTACAGAGTTACATAAATAGTAACCGAGCTCTAGAGCTAACATGCATATTATTTAACTGTGTACTGTGTGCACAGTTGAATCAGGCAGTAATGTCACAGCACAGCTTGCAGTTACCTAACTTTTTCCCTGCCCTTAAACCTCGAATATTCCAAAAGTCCTCTACAATCACAAAATGCTTTTCCTCTGCATCTCATCATGTGCCCCATACCCCCAGCCAGCCAGCAAACACCCTCAGTCAGTCCAAATGGTGCTCTAACACTGACTCATTGTGATGGGTTCCATACCTGAACAGCAGGTCCGAGGATCTCCTGGGACAGCCCCGAGGGGGACTGGATATCCCTTCCTCTGAGTCCTTAGTTTGAGCTTCCCCTTGCCATTGTGCTCCAGTGCTCCTCTGGGTTTCTGCACATGGGCCTCTGATGGCTCCTGGGCTGGGTCTAGGAGTAGTTACAGGCAGGTGTTACTTGATCACTCCCGCTTGCTCTCTCTGAGCTCCATTGGGCACCTGTATGAACTTTTATCACATAACCCAACGTTACACACTCTTTGCTTCGATAGTTTTTCAAACTTACTTTACTCAGTCTGGCTGATATGAACTTGGTACAATAAATATATAGGGAGAAATAATATAAGGAGAATTATTAAAACTTAATATGTTTATTTACTAAATACATTTATTGCAAGATGATGGAGAGAGAAAAACTGTCAGTGCAATAAAAGTAATAGACTAAATCCAAGCCAACTCTATCATAAAACAAGATAGCATTTTACAGCCGCTCACTGCTTTGGTCCAGCTGGTAAAAATTGAGATAACTCCTGTGAAGCCAGTTTGTAGCAGATAATGAGCAATTTCAGTCTTTCAAAGAAAGAAGAGAAACAAGATACACAAAAAGAAGGAAAGATGGCTTTCAGAAGGTAATATACCAGCAAAAAGAAAGGCAAAGTCCGGGAACCTGATTCAGATGACAGTGACATCTCTCAGTAATAGATCCTTATGTTGTTTCAAGATGCAAGTTGTTCAGCTAAGGTGCTGTGGTGAGTGGCAACAGGAAAATATACATTAGGTATCTTTCATGGCAAACCACCTCCGTTCCAAATGAAAAACATAGACAAGATGTTATTGTATTAAAGGACTTCTCAGCGTGTGCAAATGTATGTACATGCATGTTTACATTAATCCTGCTTAACATTAGAGATTTTGTTAACCATGATCTTAACAGAGAGAGCAGAATTTGGTGGCTAATCTTCTAAATACTCTAACTACTTCTAAATATTTTAACTAAAACGACTTGAGGATGTGACATACTATCTCTAGAACTATCTCTAGAACTAGATACTTTCCAAACTGGTAGCATTTTTAAGTTAGTGAATGAACAGGATGAATCATGAAGTTCTCAGGTTAATTGTAATCTTCAGCACTTCATTTTGATATATTGATTGGAACCAAAGGCTGTTGAAGTATAATAATACATCAAAATCTGTTACTTTTGTCTTTATTTTTTTTTCCCCTTATTCTTTGAACCATATTTACAAATAATTTTACTAACTAACTGGAAGTAATTTGTAGCTAAATACTTGAATCTGTAGCCTGTGTTCACCAGTGTGATGCTTTTGTCCCACCACTGTATTGTTAATGCATACAATGGAAATTATAAGTGAAAGCAAACTACAAAGTACTTGAAGCAGTTATTAGAAATCCAAAGAAAATTTGTCTTTGATTATTAAAGGGAATTGTAAGTCACCTATGGCCATGGATTCACAGTGATGAAATCTTCCCTGAGCGGCCCTTATTAACCTTCAAATTAAATTTAAAAAATAATCTGTGAATACCAAGTTATGAGATTTATTTGATTTAGGTGGACTTCCTAATTCACTTAGACTTATATACTCATTGGTCATTAGAATGTTTCATAGTGCATTAGACTCAGTCTGGCACTTAGTAATTTTAGAACATTTACCATAGGGTAATGGATACTATTTTTATTTTATCCCTGTCCTTTCTCCCATCCATTATCATTGCATCTGTCATAATCTGTCTGATGTCGCATTTTCCATAGTGTCTCCCACCATGGTACGTGGCAGCTTCATGAGAGCAGAAGTAAAACCTTTTTGTGGTAATACAGCAAAATTAAAACCTCCTGGTTCACTTCAGCTGATGTAATGTAATTATGAGCATGTCACAGAAAATAAATCACTTTCTGTGTTAACTGTGCTAGTGCAACTAAAGGTTTTATGAGGTGATTTGCACAAAACCAGAATATCTGCTTTATGACAGAACTGGCTTCAAATAATCCCAAACCAACAAACAAACTTGTTTCCTAAGCACCTGCTGAAAAATGTTGTTTCAGGAAGCTCAAAAATATTGCAAAGTTTTAGAACAATATTTACACAGCTAAAATATTGTATCATTCTTATTTGTCCTATCAGGAAATAGACAGCAAAAAAACCTAGGAAAACAAACAAATATATTTTCTTAATTAGGTTTTCTCTCTTAAAAACTGCATCTTGAATTAGCATATAAAACAGACATATGTAATATGAGCAAACTGAAGTTTACACTTTGATGGACATTAGTAGAAGAGAAATCAATTAAAAAACCCTTAAAACTGGAGAAAGAAGATCAGATCACAAATAATTAATTAAAAACATGAAAGAGAACCCTGATGAAATCCCAGAGCAAACTATTTCTAATTAATTCAATCAGACATGTTCACGATGAAGGAAACATTGATTTCATTACTCTAGGGCACTGAAGGCTTAATTTCATATCCAGTGAAGTTAGTGAAACCTTCATTATTAACATAAGTAAAGAACCAAGAGTTTGGAGTTTACGTTTATAAATTGCATAACCCTTTTTCCTTACAGAGGGACTCAAAACCTAGTCTCTTTAACTGTGAAGAGGAAAATTAAGTCCTGGCAAACAAGGTTGAAAACGATATAGTACCACCAGTGGGAAATGTCACAGCATGCCTAGAGGTTAACAGCAGGATATGTTACCTGACAGTGTCTAAAACTCTGCAATGCTATATTGAGGATGTTACTGAGAGATTTAAAGTGTTACTTCATCCATTTTCAATATATTACCTCTGAAAGGTGTGTATGCATGCATTTTATTTCAGGATTTTTCCAAACAGGATTTCTAGTTTTATGCATACATAGAGCAGAAACTAATGGTAACACAAACTGTTCCCTTCTTTTTGTGGAAAAAACCCCCACAAACCAAACAAACCAAATCCAAGAAAACCCCTCTAAAACTCCACAAATGTTCTAGTTCTAGCACTCTCCCAAGTCAGAGAGACAAGATTTCTATTAAACTCCAACTGGGAAAAATTTCAAGAAAATATGAGTATTCAAATGGAAGACTGAGGAACGATGCTCCCAGTGACATAGTCTCTCATTCCCAAAGAATCTGCACTTTCTTTTTACACACTGAACAACTTTGCCAGGGCCCTTCTGTCACCCTCAAGATATTTTAATGTCTTGTGACTAAGGTATGATCTTGGGAGTAATTTCCTACACTTAATTTGAACCTGGATCTCCTTCCCCCTGCATGAAATTGTGTCAAAAAAATCTAGAAAGACAAGCAAATGAATAAATAATTATTGCTTATGGTTGATCTTTATTTGTTTGTTTGTATAAAAAAGAAAGAAAAGAAAAAAAAAAGAAAAAAGAAAAAAGAAAAAAAAAGAAAAAGAAAAAAGAAAAAAGAAAAAGGGAAAAAAAGGAAAAAAAAAGGAAAAAGAAAAAAGAAGAAAAAAAGAAAAATGCACAATGATAGGGTAATTTTCCTGTGAAACATATTTCAACAATATTCCAGGTATGTTTCCAGCAAGGCTCAGCATGTTTTCCACAGATGAAAAAGGGCTGCCTGCTCAAGAAACACCTGAAACTAGAAGTCAGATGTCTCCTCCAGAAAACTTAGATTTGTGGTGTCACTGGCGAGAACTAGATGGAGGCTCTACAGGAGACAAAGTCACTCACAGAGATAAGTCCAAACTCCTCAGATTGTTGTTGTCCACGGTCAGGTTAGTATAGCTGAGTATAGATGACCAATGGGATTTAAGCGGAGTAATGCCTAATTCTGCTGGCAGTTACATTCAGGGTGGCGTAAGTTGCTATATTGGATTCCTGGGACACCTGGTCAACTGGGAGGGGGAAGTAAAACAGAAAGAACAATTTGCTTCCTGAAAAGACTGGTTTTGTGTACAGCTTATTTTCCTTAATTGAAGTCTTGTAGACTTATTTCCCTATAAAGCAGGTAAAAACATGTGTACTCCTAAAAAATTATTCTTTCCTATGGTGGTTGCTCTATTTTGCACTCCAGTATATATTTTCTCACTTCTGCTTCTCTTCCTTTGCGGAGAAGAAAGTGGTTTAGGCTGAAAATAACTCTCCCTTCTACACGTCTACGTGTCCAAATATCACACGACAACATCCTTAGAAGGACAAATAATTATATGGCAATAGCTCCTTACATTTTCTCTATGCTGTGAAAATTCACCCCATTAAAAATAGGTTGAAAAGTTTTAGTCTATTGAATCTACAAAAAAAAATGATTGAAAAAGAGAAAAAGTGAACATTTTCCTATATGAAAAGAGTTTGTATATTGGCAAGATTATAATTAAGTTTTGACTGTATCACGTGTGGCAATAGACAAAAAATACCTGCCCAGGTGAAAGCAGTTGTCCTTTAAGATGAGAAATGCTTGTTTAAGCAAATAAGAAAACAAAATTTTCTAATATCAGGAACAGGTAAAATCCCTGCAATAAAATTTCAGTAACAAGAGTTACTAAGAACAAATCAAGGATGCTGACAAAAGACATGTGGTTCTTCCTTCAACGCACCAGACGCACCAGAGGGCCTCTTCAGACTCAACAGCCTTTGTTTCTGTGATACAGTGACCACTGACATTGTTTCTCATGCTATTGTGATGCTCAGATACACTTTCACTAATTGTAATGCTCTATTCTTCATTACTTTTCCTGATCTTAGCATTTTTATTATTGAATATGTGTGGTTAAGGGGTTATAATATTGGAACAGTACATAATATTATTATCATGAATCGTGCATAACAGAATAAAAGTCTGAGATTCATGGTGGCAATTAATTACTCCCTGACTACCTTCTGCTTGCTTTTTAATGATAATCTATTTTTTACATTTATTTACTAAGAAAAAGGTATAATGGCTGATTACTTCAGAGTGTTATTCTCTCTTCCTCTCCTTAAAGGAGATTCATCTCACTTCCATGGCAATCAGATGGAAGAATACTCTGAATGTGAGTGACTGGCACTTAAAACTCTGCATATTATTTTCCTTTTTTTTTTTTTAATTCATACCAGAGAAGGAAAAACATTATAAAACTATTAAATATTTTGTTCTTCTGGCAGAAATATCTTCCACCAGATGGCCTCTAAGCACAACTGCAGGAATTAGTGAATTCAAGTATTTGTCATTTATGTGAAAAAGGAATATGTTTTAATCAATTCTTTTAATAAAAAGGGTAAAGCGAGTCACTGGAAAATAAGCTTCCATATTTTTTGAGCCCAGCCATTCCATTCTGGCTTGAGTGATACAATATAACAGTAGCTTATAGTATGATCAGAGTGCATTCAACTCCAAGAGAAGTCAGCAG
>NW_009715451.1:71996-72445 GCF_000703405.1 Apaloderma vittatum | reverse complement strand
AAATGCAGTTTTGCACAACTGAAAAACAAGCCTACCAATCGTAGTTTTAAAATGGAGCAGCATCAGGCTAGATTTCTTTTTCATGTGATAGTTCATGTGAACTGCCTGTGAATACAACAGATCTGTTCTGTCCTGTGCTGTTAAAATGGTTTTACCATTACAGAGGTATACTGAGCCTCCAAACTGGAACTGCTATTCTAGCAGACACAAAAGCTGAGTTTAGTCCTTCTGAATTGGAGGCAGTTGACTAAAAAACAGAAGGTAGAATCTTGGTTGATGTGATTGTTTTCCTGTCATTGTAGTGAAAGAAGCCTGCAAAAATCTAATTAACTGTATATTTTGTATATTTATTTGCCTTTCAAGATGTATCTCTATTGACTGGCAAAGAAGAGCAATGAAACTCCAAGCCTATAAACCTTATTTACATATCTTGAATTAGACAGAATCTA
>NW_009715451.1:0-71983 GCF_000703405.1 Apaloderma vittatum | reverse complement strand
AGACACAAAAGGTATAACTCAAGGGACAGTTAAACACAATAAATAGGAGATAATTGTCAGTTACTGATCAGCATCATAAAAATATTGAAAGGCTTTGTGACGGAGAGAATTCTGCCATAGAATCCATTTTAAACTCCCAAACATTTATTTGTCTATTTTAGAAATTTTCTGTGATATAACACAGAAAATGTAGATCAATGTAACTTTGTCCATTTTCATAAAGTTCTGTTAATTTACATCAGTTGAATGATAGAGTAACTATTTTAACAAAGCCCAAAGTAAGTGCCTGTATTCAAATAATTTTAGTCAGTGTAATTCAGTATGATGTTTTCTTTGCTTAGATTGATCTCCTTAAAATTTTCTGTGCATTTCAGGTTCAAACTCAGAGTTTAGATACAAATGTTGGCTGAACTTGAAAAACTTTCAAATCAACACCAGGAGTGGGATTCATTCTCTGTAGATTTAAATAGGCAAAAAATCTAAGATCTCAGGAAAAGCCGAACATTTGTGCCTCTCTGCTCAGAACAGCAAGAGCACAGTTTTGCCAATTTGTTGCAAAATCTATCTAAAAATAAGAGCTTCACACTGGTGGGATAAACTCTGAGGGGAAATCAGGTGCAAGAATTGACAGCATAGAGGTGTGTAACTAAATTATTATACAAATTTATAATATAGTCAGAGAAGAAAATTGGTGGTTCACATGTTAGTTCTATTTCATTGTACTATGAACAGGGTAGTTAGCTTGCTCCTTAAAAATTTCCATCTTTCTTCACTGTCTAAGGGAGCTAACTTCAGATGTAATAGCCAGGTTGCCAGTTAGATGTCTACATTTCAGATGTTGGTATTGGTCAGATGAGTCCTGTCTTTAATTCTTCATAGTTCTGGAACTACTAAATGATATTTAAATGATAACCAATACAATGCAGTTTTCAGATTTCAATCAAAAATCTGTTTTCCAGCTATACTGCAGATGTTTCACTAAAGTCTAGTCATTCCGTTGCTGTAGCACATTTCACAGATATGTGTGTAGAAGCACTTGCTGGTGAAATTGTGGATTCACATGGAAGATTGAACACGTTTCCCCGACTTTCAGAAGAATCTGACCTGATAGGCAGTTATGTGTTACCTTTTTCAAACAGGGCAGAAAGTGGAGGCTTCTGCAAATACAGTTTAGAATATTTTAGCTGTTATACACCTAGCCTCTAACTGAACAACAGTATGTTTTAAAACTCCAAGTTTTTAACAGCTTATATAGATTCAATGAACAAAAGTAGCATTAGTTAATAACTGATACTTGGAGAACTGGAATTTACAGGGAGGAAAATACGTTTCACATGTTTTATTTCATTTCACACTGCATCAAATTGATTAGTCCTTAATACTGAATAACTACTCAGGAATTTTTAGTGTGCAAAAAGAGTCTGGAATTTTGATCTAACACACTAAAATATAAAATTTACTTACATTTAAATGAAAGTATAATGTGTGAAATTTACATAAGCTTTCATTTTTTCAAAATGCTTAGAATCTAGTAAATTAGGACACATTTTTAAAAGACCTTACGGAGTTCATTCAATTACACATGAGAAACTGGAATTTTCAGAGACTTTTGTATGTTGAAAATCAGAACCTGACAAAATAAGGAAATACTGAGAGCAGTGCTAAATCTCTGCACATAAATGATGTGGGCAAAATGGAACTGAAGTATTTTCAAACATAGGTAAGCAATTCATGCACCTAGTAAGTGGAGGTCAGGTTAGCTCAAAAATATATTTTAAATTGAAAAAGTGAACAAATGACAAACAAACCAATCCCTCCTACCCTACATCTCCATGAATGTCATTTTATAGTCTCTGGGCTCTGAATATCCACAAATCTCTATGTCAGTTTAAATAGCACATAAAAGAAAGAAGTAGTTTAATATTCTTAAGAGGCGTGTAGAGCAGTTCTGTATGGGGATATATTTTATTAGAACTTCACACTGCATCCTTGTGTTTATTTCAGTTAGCTATTTTCTCTGAAAAATAAAATTTAGAAAAGTCGTTGAAGAAAAATCGCATTGGCCAACAGCAAAATGCATTTCTAACACTGTTTAAATAAAACTACATTCACCCTAACAAACAGTGAGATTGCATACTACATTTTATTTATTCAGTTTTAATCTTTCTTGGAGATATCTATTGTGAATGTTGATGACACCCGAGAAGTGTCTGTCAATGTCAAATTCACCCAATATGTGTTTTTTTCCAGAATAGATTCTCTCATAAGCAGTTATCATGCCACCAGGTTTGTCCATGCAGATTATCTCAGATGATCTGCAAGGCAACTCAGGGTTAGGTTCATTGTTTCTTTCTAAAGGTAACATATTGAACGTGGACAGCTGGAGGTGAATAGCTCCATAGGATGATTCCATTCTAAAATCAATGTTTAAGCTAAATCACATTACTCGCTCTCTGGAGGTATATTTTATGAACTGCAGAGGAAGCAAGTATGCTTGATTCACTTATATGCTTGTTTTTCAGTTGTCTAAGACTATTTCAAATAATTCCTACTTTGGGGATTTAAGAACCAATAAATAGCACCTTTGACAATGTGAATTAATTGCTTTAATTGCTTGTGATAGTGTAATGATAAGCCAAACCCCATTTTTTTAATACTCTAAAGCAGTAGTAGATGAATCTTCTCAATTCTTTGTATTTTCAGACAGATCTGAATATTATCAGTAAAAAGTGTCAAAGTGCCCAGAAAATCCAGAGAGAAATTGCAACGTGTTTCTTAAGCAAAAAAAGTGAATCTCTAATGGTGGCAGCACATGCTGAAGCCAGTAGTTGAGTACCATAGGGAACAAGATGAAAATCAGAATGCTTTAGAAAGTTCACCGATTGTTTTTGACCTTTTGCCATTCCTCTGTCCCAGTGAGTTTGCAATGTAAGTTTCAAGCGTAGCTGAAGGGAACCAAGAAACAGGAAGAAGAGATAAAAGTATTGAAAAGGATCAGCTATCATCTTGAACAGGTGCACAGGAGCTTGCAGCTATGCTAATTTAGCATATTTTATTTTATTTTATTTTTTTTTAGTGAGGTGGTGGTTTGTAACTTCCAGTGAAGCCTGTGGGGGGATTAAGTGTAATGTTTGCAGCTTGTTTCCTGACAGACACTCACTGCAGGATCTGTTAGGCTAAAAGGGATTACCGTCTTTACCCCTTCTTCACTATGTTTCCCCTGCATGTTACCAACCCCTTTGCTTAGCCTTCAAAAACTGATTTGATTAAATTCAGGCAAGATGATAGAGGTTAAATGTGATAATTTGTTATTCTCAACCAAACCGGTAATTTTAACAATGAATTAGAGAGCACTTATATAAACTAGTCTGTAGATTTGGGAGGGATGTAGTCTCAAACCACAGAGCAGTAGCAAGCTGCCAGGAATTACAACCTTTTCTTATGTCACAGCTATATCCAGAAAAGGGCAGCTGTCTGCCACCTGAATACTCTCAGCAACTTAACAGAGTAATTAAAGGTTGCAGGCAATGTATCTTCTCAGTATATTCTTATGTTTCAGTTGCAGTATTAAGAAATAACTTACTATTAATAAAAAATATATATGTTATAAACTATGCTGTAGACTATAAAGAAATTCTATAATCACTGGGAAAGGTGTGGGGAGAACAAAAGACAGCCACTGGTGCTTAGAAGTAGTACTGTGTGACCTAAATGTCTTATACTGACTCTTTCCTGTGGGTGCACTTACCGTAGGTGTCATTGCAATTTAAGATGCCACAGGGCATTTACAATGTCCTCACGGAGCTAACTGATAGCTAACCATTTGTCCATGAGACTAAAACTTCCTTTTTCATATTATTGTGAAAGTCTAGTTTTGCTGAAGTTGGGTCTCTTAAGTGCTGTTAGCTGCCAGCTTATGCTAGAGGTTCAGTAGAACCAATAAACGAATGATGGCAGGGGCCTTTTGGCATCATAGCTAATACATTATGTGCAGGGAGACACACATGGAGACTTTCTCTCACTTGGAGCACAGCTAGAATAGTCAAGAGTGAGCAGATTGAGTTTAGATTAACATTGCATAAAAATGAAAATCTGATTAAACAGCTGTAAAAAGCACATTGGAACGGTTTCCCACTTTCCCTCAGTTACTTATATATCTGCGGCATGAAACTGGGGACCAGCTTAACTGTCCCACTTCTGAGAAAGGAGAGGTATAACTGCCATCACTGTAACAACGGTGTGGAGCTGATTCACAGGGCTGGAAATTGCCAGCTCTGCTTACAGTATATGTTAGGAAAGTCAGAGAAGTTTGAATGGGTGAATATTAAGGGTAGGGAGAATAAGAAAAGGTGGGACTCAGGAGTAGTACTGTCAGGATCACTTTTAGGGTCGATATGTCTAGGGACATCAATGTTGAGGACCAAAGGCCTAAATAACAAAGAATGAAAACGGAGTCTTTTCGCGATTCCTAAGTTGAAGCAAAGAATAGAGGATTTGTTTTTTAATATCTGTATGTAAGAGAAAGAAAAACTGTTTTACTAAGGAGGATTTAAGTTCTGGAGATATATTAAAGGTCTCACACAGGTAATAGTTAATCATTAGAGTTCCTGAATACATGCATATATGTGTGGGTTCTTTTTTTCTTTTATTCCCTCACATGAGGTGTTACGCTTAACACAAGCTAGCTCTATTTTGGACCTCATTATATGGATAAAGACGAATTAATTGCTGGATTAGTATCTCGCTGTTGCTTAGAGACTGGTGATTATGACTTGCTTATATTTAATATAAGCAGATAAAAGATGGTCCCAACCACTTTTATTTCATTTCATTGATTGTAAGATAGTCCCGACCACCACTTCCTAGGAAACCACAAGCTTCCAGGATGGTGATTAGCTTGTCTATAAGAATTATATATGGCATTTCAGTTTCCTAGCTAATCATTAAATGGGAAATGGAAGATGAAAAATGAAAAAAAAGGAAGAAACACTATCTATGAAAAATTGAGCTTTATGAATTTCTGAGATTATTTTGATATTTACTTGACAAGTAAAGATTCTATATTTGTAAAGAAGGCAGTTTTTGTCTAGTGCTTAACCTATCCTAGTGGAAAAATGAAGGCAATAATTGGAAAATAAAAGCCAATATCTATCAAGAGGAAGAAATGAGACACATAACAATCAATATAAATTAGAGGTTATTAAGAATAAAATATGATAAGAAAAGCCAAAGACATAAAGGAAAATTAATAGCTCAAATAAACAATAGAAGACTATGCATATGAGAAACAAGCTCTGAGTATGTCTACTAGTTACAGGCGATATTATAAATAATTTTTCAGAAAACCCAGAAGATTTATTCTATATTTGGGAAAAAAAACAACCCACAACTAAAAACTTATTGCACCACACTGGTAGTTTGTCTTCATTAAAAAAGGTCTCCAAAATCATACCCAAGCAAGTTAGGTAGTTTGTTGAGCAGACCTCTGGATATGGTTGGGTATTTATTAAGAGATATAAGAATAAAATATTAGTAAATCTTGAAGAACACAAACATTTTCCCAGTGTTAAAAAACAAAAAAAATACTGAAACAAAACAAAAAACCATGGGTATATGGGCTGACTTGGTGACTCTAAACTGAAAAGTAAGGAAAACTACCACTCAAGTTTCTGTTGCAAACAATGAAAATAGAGGAATGAAATTAATATCAATAAAACTAGCATTCTAGAATACAGGTTTTATGAAAAAAAGTAGAGAGATGACTCTGGTTGATACAGATAACAGCTCCCAGACATTATATGGATGACATCTCCTCCCTTCATCCCAGCACCAAGCATAGGGCAGCCCCAGTCTCTGCTTGCTGCAGACCCCTCTAGCAGCACCTTGACATAGCACAATGGTCCACTGATTTTTACTATTTCTTTGGTTCTCACATATCAAAACTTGAAAATAATTTGGAGGTGAAAGCTGGAGGCAGACAAATCCAAACTAGACATCCAGATCTAAATTGTTAATGCAGAAAGATGAGTAACCTCCAGGATGAGCTGCCTGGTGTTGATTCTCTGCCTGCTGATGCTCTTCTCAGGGATGTCCAATGACAGGACAAGGGGTAATGGGTACAAACTGGAGCACAGGAGGTTCCACAAAAACATTAGGAAAAACTTTTTCACTGTGAAGGTGACAGAGCCCTGGCACAGGCTGCCCAGGGAGGTTGTGGAGTCTCATTCTCTGTAGACATTCAAAACCCATCTGGACGTGTTCCTGTGTGATCTACTGTAGGTGATCCTGCTTTGGCAGGGGGGCTGGACTAGATGATCTTTTGAGGTCGCTTCCAACCCCCGACATTCTGTGATTCTGTGATTCTATGATTCTGTGATTCTGTGTTTCTGTGATTTAAATCAAGAGTGGATAACTGGCTGAAAGTTACTCTTCAGCCACACACAAAACTTTTTTAGTCTAATACTAACTGTTAGACTCTATCCATGAGTGAGTGAAACTTCATTCCCTGTGTGGAGCGAGATTAAACTGAAAAATCATAGGTTCTTCTCTAGTTTTCTAGTGCATGAATACGGAAATAATGACATTAAACCTTTAGTTTTTTTATTCTTTTTAACTTCAGGAAAACAGAGTTCAGGAAATTTTAAAGGCACTAAAAGACTGGAAAAACCTGTAAGTACTGTTATGAGCAGGCAGACCAGTCTGCCTGTCTGTGTCTTTGGCTTTCTCTTGTGCTCCTTTTTTCTTGTCAGCATCCCTGTGCTTCTGTGTCTTGTTTTGATAGATGGAAGTTCAAGCAGTGAAACATGCTGTCAGACTAAAACCATTTGTCACTGAAAGCCTGCACTGGTCTGCCTATGGATATTGGGTCTGAGTCATGTCTTTTCTTTTGACAGGGATGTCAGTGCTATTTGTCACAGACTTGTTTATCTGCCAGATCAGACTGCCATTTCGCTACCCTGGGTCAGCGCATAGGAGAAGCAGCTCACCTCCAGTAACACTGTCAAATTACCCTCAGCATAAAGATGCCAAAGATGGTGCCTTCGTAATTTTTAACCTCAACGAGACAGGGTCAGGAAGAGTAGTTTGCAAGTCCTGTGGGGCCATAGAGAAAGCCAAGGCAGATCATCTGTTAAAAATCCACAGAGTAAACATATGAGGCATTCAAAAATGTTTTTAATCTTTGTTTCAAAGAAGCAGTATCAGAAATGACTATTTTATCTTTCCTGTATTTTTATGTTTGGGCACATCTGGTGAGCAATGCATACTTTGGCTACTAAACTGTGCTCTTTGGGCTGAAAATTAATCCTTTCTTTAATCTTCATGTTACCAGAGAACTGAATTGCAAATGTAGCCATGAACAATTGGACCTGGTCCCATTATTGGGTTTACAAGCATTAATGTGAGGATTTTTCTTAATCTAAAGATTGAAGGATTTAAGGAAGGATTTATGTAGTTCTGTTGTTCTCCGGAATCTTTTGTTGCATTTCAAAAATAAATTACAGAGACAAGGGCAGAAGACATCAGAAACATACTGTAAAGTAGTACTACAAAGGCTGAATTTGGACATGAAAGGCAGATTACTATGCTAATACAGGAAGAGAGAGGTGAAGAACAGATAAATATTTGAAACCCATCAGATTGTTGTTGATAAGCACTATTATCACTAAGGATTAGTTCAATTTGTAAATGTACCTTAGCAGCTACTCATACATTCCAAAGTTTCTGTAATAGCTGTCGTTTTGAATGGCAATATAGTACGAAGATGAGGATGACTTTTGAACAGTATGAGTGAAGGGGATAAAATCAAAATGGTATTTTCTCCCTTCTTACACAAGTGTATGTCAATTTTGGTATTGGATTTAAATTATATATATTTTAAAGTTCTAGAGACTGAACATTTTCTTTGTAATATCCTTTGTTTTCAGACGCCTATAGACTTTTAGGCTCTTTCTTCCTTTCTCTTTCTCCTGAGTTACTAACACACACAAGTAGGAAACGCAGGAGGTACATTTCTTGAGCTATCTCAAATATGAGGTATATAGACATTCCTTTCCAACTAGCTCAGAATCCTCTTTCTCTTCACTGATGGAAAAGACAGAACATTGAAGAATTTCTATCTCCAGTCTCTCTGTTATGGTCTGAAGCAATAAAGTGCAATCCGTGGTAAATAAAGACTGTGTGAGCATCCTGTATCTCTGAAAGGTCTCAGAGTACATTTGTACACATCTAGTGAAGTCAGTCAGAGTGCACTAGTGTAACTCAAGGCAGAATTTTCCATAGCCCTGAGGAGATTTGTCTCAGTTTAACAGCTGAGCCTTTTGAGGTTTCACTACTCCTTCTTGCCAGACACACCATAATGAGCTATGTTTCCTTAGTTTTCTCTCAGTTAGATGAATTTGTTTCTGAAAGAACGCTGGATGTTTCCATCCTTATCACTTATTTAAATCTTTATTTATTCTCTTCCTAAATATATTGCCCACGCCCACCCTGCAACTGTTAGCAATCCAGCACAGAAAGTCCAGCACAAAAATTTTATGAACTTGTAAATTAGTATGAACAAGTAACATATCCTTTTTCTTGTCCCATATATTTACTGACTTAAGTTTAAGCACTTGTCTCCATGTGATTCACAATGTAACTTAGTTGATTACCACAAACATAAAGCAAACAAACAAAACCAGTAGAGATATTAATTACAGAAGGGAAAAATTATGAAAAATAATAATCATCCACTTATTCATACGATAAGTTCTGATGGAGAAATTTATGTGCCACTGTCATTGAACTCGTCTTAAATGAGGTAAAGGAGGAACAAAGGACTTGTGTTGTGTATACTCCATGGTGTTTTAGGCTATTCAGCAATGAAGTAGAAATCCTCTGACCCAGATTTCCACCTTCAGCTTTCGGAAATTCCCCAATGCAATCAAGAAAATACATTCTCAGTAAATTTTTTCTTGGAATGAATCAGCATTTTCTGATGAATGAGAAGAAAAACAGCAGCAACAGCAGCAGAAAAGACTTTCTTGGTAAACATTTATGCACAGGGCTCTAGTAGGCTAAAAATCCTGTTGATTTTTGCAGAGGAAGGAAGAGAACATGGAAGTACAAAATGGACATACCAAAAATTTAGTGCTCATTGTCTCTTTACTGCAGTGCAAAGCTTGCATGAGAATTTAAACTCTAGGAGGGATTGCCAACAGGAACAGTAATGGCCCTTCAGGAGTTTCAAGTCTGATTCGTGAGGGCTTTAGAAAAAGTTACCCAAAAATTCTGTGTTGAGCTTAGTGAGGTTGGAACCAAAAGACACTTTTACGTGGTTCCTTTTTCATTCACACTGTGAAGTCTCACTGTTTTATCACGTGGTAGTCCTGATTCAACATATGAAGTTTCCACACCACAAAAGCCACCACACTGAGTACCCTTGCAGTAAGTCAGAGAGGAAGTACAAAGAATTAATCAGTAACTTTTTACTCACTGGTGCTGATAACAGAGACAGCACATAACACAATTTAGAGGTATTTTTCTGGGGAGGCATTTGAATGTCTTTGATTTCAAGAATTTTTTTTTTCATTAACTGTATAGATCGTCCATGAGAGCAGAAAAAGTCTCAATCTTCGTCTGTCTTGTACTTTGTAACAGATGTACTAAATGAAGCATTGTGCATATAGTGGTATAGAAAATTAATAAAGAAAGCACTCTGTAATGATATAGTGTACTTTGTGGGTTTTTTTTAAAACCACTTTTGTGGTTTTTTTTTTCAATCTGCATTTTTCAGGTAAGTTTTTCTAGCAAACAACTTTGTGATGAAAAATATCCTAAAAGAATCTGGAGCTCAGGTTGGAGAACACTCTTCAGGCCTGTATTACTGAGGTATCAGTGGATCAGAAGGCCATCTCATTCAACATTAATATGTTGTGAGAAGCATAGCAAAGGTGACAATGATAATCAGAGTGAAAAACGTAAATATGTTGAAGGTAGGCACAAAAGCTTCGTGCTGAAATGAAAAAAAAGTAAATAAATTATGTCTGGAATTTTAGTGCAGGAAACTCAAACTTTGAAAGTCTGGATTTAGACTGAATGTATTCCAGAACCAGAGTGGGACAACTGAGAAATTAAAGCAGTAATTAGGAGGCAGGCTTGTGGACAGCAAAGTTAGGAAAATCATGTACCTAAGAACCATGTTAATTCAGCCTCACTTTATCCTGGAACAATTGTTTCCTGTGAAACTATCGTGTATAACTAAACAGTGGCAGGGGTGCAAGAAGACTGTTTACTAGAGCCAGGAACACATCCTCAGTAAATACTAATTTTAATTCTATTGTGATTTATTCAGGTCAGTAGATCTTGCAAGAATGTTCAAGACATTCAAATAAGTTGTTGCACATCTAAACACAGGGAACACAGGAGATCGCCACCGAATCTTTGATATTGTCTGAACAAAATCATATTTATACTGCTTATATTGGTAGACTCAGAGAACTCCTATTTTTCTATGTACCTGAACTGAATTGTATAGGACAATTAGAACAATTCACTCTGATCAGGTAATATTCAGGGCTTTTTTTTCTCTTGGTTTCAGGGAACAGCTCAACATCAGGAGATAATGCTAACATGTATTGACAGTGTCAGACACTACACCTGGCAGTACATTCTTGGCATGAACTGTCTTAAGAATTCCACACATTGCTACTGATCCATAACAACCTATGACAGGTATCGTAGTATATCACAGGGGAACTATGATAATTCATGACATAATATCTGGTACACAACTGGTCTTAAAATCCATGTAGATTATATTGTGGTTTCTCTCCAGAACAGGAAAGCTGGGCATGACCATTAACAGGGGAAACTGGTATGAGGGCCTGAGGAGGCCTGAAGTTTTGCAAGGCTCTGCGTGGGGCACATGAGACTCGTTTTCACATCAAGGATATTATTTTCCTATGTTGTCAGTAAGAGTAAGGCCAAGTGAAAAAGGAATAATTTAAAAATCATTAACCTTTGGCCACAGAGTGGGACAAAAGAAAAGGGGAATTATGTTCTTGAAGGAGAAATGTGTGCTACGCATTGTATCCTTCTGATGCTCTGCGTTGTTGGGAACAGTTAATTCTGCATACTCATCTGAACGAGAAAGGTGGGGAAAGGAAAAGCAGCACAAAGATATTATTTGCTGTATGGCATTGCACCTCTGCCAACAGAGAGGGTTTGTAAGCTAGGGCACCATTCACAGCAAACACAGCTAGGCTGCTACTAAGTCAAATTTAGTAAAATCACAAACGCTGCGCAGAATCATACGGACTTTCTCAGGTTTCTACCAGGTCAAAGATTATGCTCCTTTACTCCAGATGAATGCGTTCACAAGCAAAAGTAAATTATTTTTAATAGCATCATCCTGTGGCTCAGTAGCTGACTAAGATTGCACACGTCCTCTCTGAGCATTTCAAATTCCCAGGAGATGCTCCAAATTTGCAACATGTGCTGGCTCAGCTGGTCTTCCAGTTCTCCTTTTGTATTTCTAGGCTGTCCAGAGCTCTTGCTCATCATCTTTGGTCAACCATGGTACATCCTGTGCAATCTTCTGTCCACATTGTTGATAAAATTAATAAATTCTGGAAGGAGGAGTGGAAAACTGTCAGAGAGGTCACAAAAGACAGAGAACACATTAACTGGAGTTGCACAAACCTGGCACTGTAATGTAACAGAGTTAATAAGGTATAAAACCTGACTGTTCGTTTTATAAGCAAACTCTTCCTGGTAATTAAACCAACAGAGCAGAGAGAGTCAATTATGATGATCTGTGGCCATGTATACAGAGCTACTGGGGATGCCAGTCACTGTACACAGATGCAGAAAGCATTTCTGAATGTGGGATCTGATGCTTTTTAACACAAGCTTCTGCTTGCCAGAGCCAAACTAGCTAGCAACTCCCTCCTAGCAGGAAAATCCTTTCTATATACTCAGGTCCACTGCAGTAGAAGGCAGTTACATACTGATTTGAAAAGTAAGAAATCACCAAAAGGAAGAAATCTGAATTACTTTAACAGCACTGACACTGCTGTAGCTGCTACACCCTTTTGCCATAGACATAAGGAAGTACTCAGGGACGACATCTGCCCTCTGAGAACAGAGGGAAGGGCTGCCAAATTGATTAACGCAAAACCTTCTCCAGTGTGAATGACAGCCTAAACCTTGCTAATTTTTTTTTCAACACTGAAATTCTTCTCTGGATCAAAGGAAATACACCTTATATACAGAGGCAATATAATCAAAACACAACAGTTATTACAGCCCAGTTATGATGATACTAACACTTTCAGATAGTACAGTTAAGATTAATAAGCACAAATTTTCTAGGATCTGTATATTCTTCTGTGGTGTTTTGCTAACCTGTGACATGGTCACTTGGCTCTGAAGCCTCCTCTAGAAGGATGTTTTCCTTCATTCTTGCAGTGACTCAGTACTTCGTTGGTTTCCAGTGCAACTATTATTTCTCTCTTTGTTTTTTTCATATCTTTAGTCACCTGTATCTGGCCACCGTTATTTGTGTGTAGAATCCTGGTACTTCTGGTATCACCTTGTGTCCGTCCTCACCTAAGCTTTACATTTTTATTCTAGGGTCATAAGATAGTTCACCCTGTGCAGAGTGCTTACTTTACTACTTTTCCACAGACAACAAGCAGTACACTCTCACAACTCAGGGAAGCTAAAACCAGCACAAGCTAGGGCAAATCCCAACAAGCCATGCAATCTTGCAAGGACAGGTCAATATAAAGCCTATGCAAGCAATGATAAAAACGTGTATAGCAGTCTTAAGAAAAAAAAAACATCACACAAAACCCCAGAAGTGTCCTACAACTAATTGCACTCACTTTGCATGGATGTTAAAGAGAATAAAAAGGTGACACAAGTACTAAAAATTCAGTGAAAAAGAAGAGAACAAGTTGGTTTCTTCTATTTTCTTTTTGCTCCCCAGCAAGACTAAAGTGACTTTGTTGGGATCAATAGAGATATCTTGCTCATACAGTTGAACTGCTTATGTTGTTCAAAAATGCATACCTTTCAAATTGTTTTCATTGTTTTCCAATGAAGCATATTTAAATGGCAACCTAGATTCTCTTATTATTTACCTTACATAAATCAGAAGCAGTTCTGTCAAGTAAAAACTGCTGTGAGTGAGTACTGAAGAATGTGGCCACATCATTTAAAATTAATATGTTCAGTGTATGCTCTGTTTGAATTCCCTGCTTTCTGTTCACTAAATAGTTCTCTGTTCTCTAGGATATGAGCCATATCTCGGAAGAGTAATGTTTTATTCTCTAAAACAGTAAACATATTGACCACTCCTAAGAATCTTGTAAGACAATTTGCTCAATGTTAGCAGATCATGAATCTCACTTTCTAAGAATCCATATTACAAAACAGAAATTTAAGCGAAAACATGGCGTTATATTGATTTCTTGGGAAATTATATACACAAATGTGTGTTTACACACAAAGATATATACGCATATGCAAACGTATACAGGGATTTGCATGAGCAGCAAGTATTGCACAAAAGAGATCAATGGTTTCTTGGCTGAGCGATGAGATTTGGTACCAATTCTGTCTGTACGAAATATTGATTCTTAACCAATGAAAAAAGAATATGTGCTTCAGATTACTGTTACAATCCACAATTATCTTTTTTTTTTCTGACTGTATAATAAGGCAGGCTATCTACAATCACCACTGTATATATATGACATGTACATATATATGCACCATTATACAGTGGCAGAATATTTTCTTAGTAAGGGATAAAGAAATTTCTCTAATGAATTTTTTTCCAGTGGCATCCATTTAGACATATGTGTGCTGTAATATATAAGCAACAAGATGTTACAGAAGCAAAGATAATGCCTTTGAGAACAGTCTTTTTTTTCTTTCTTCTTTTTTCCTCTTTTTTCCCCCAACCATCTGGTTCAGTATTATAGAAATTATAAGACTGTGACAAGACAGCATCACTATTGCGAACCGTAGGTATTCTACCTTGTATGATGTAAGTTGATAAAGTTTTATACTTTGACAAGGACATGTGGCAAATGTAATGCTGTAAACTAAAACTCTTTTTCTCCTCAGTTGATTGTCAGCTTTGATTCTTCCACACTGTCCTGCTGCTTGTAATATTTTCATGACATTTCTTTTCTTTCAGAGGTTGCTACACTGCCAGTTGCTAACTAATCTCTCCAACTGTCTTGCAAGAATTTTCATGGGATTCATTTGATCTTGCAGCAAGTTTAGTACATAACCACACATAGAAAGCTGATACAGGCATTCATCAATAGCACATGGTGGTAAAAGAGATAATGTGGAAGGACTGGCTCTTATCCTGACACAATATTAAGAGCATTTTGGATCTGCACTATGACAGAGGTCTTAGCACCTTTAGTGTCCATCATCAGCCTTTAGGTATGTGATCAGCACCAGGAAACAGTTGATTTGAGGAGGAGAATTAATATTTTATTTTTGCAAATGGAAAAAATTTGTATTAATTTTGAAGAGATTATCCACCTCGGTCAATTTTGGAGCTCATTGTGCACACATATTTGTTTTAGAGAATTTCATAGAATCATAGAATCATAGAATGGCCTAGGCTGAAAGGGACCTTAGAGATCATTTAATCCAACCTCTCTGTCATGGGCAGGGATGCCTCTCAACTAGATCAGGCAACACACAGGGACCGAACCAGCATCGAATCCGCGACCTTGGCATTATCAGCACCACACTCTAACGGAGTGAGCTAAGAATCTGAGTAATTTTAATGTATTTTTGCTCTCTCCTCTTTCTCATCTTTCTGAAAAAAAAAAAAATCACCTACTTTGACATGGAAAAAATATGGAAGATAGAGCATTTTGAAAGTGTGAAGCTGGAGAATTTTAGCAATTGATTTGCTCTGCAGGACAGATCACTTAAAATTTCTCCATTACTTTAATTTTCTGTTAATCTGAGATGTGCCTCAAATGAAATTAGAAGTTTAAGATTATTTAAATATTGTTCAAGTTTTATTTATTTGTGGATTATTCCTCAGGTAAATAGCTGTGCATGAAATCTGGAAAAAAGTGACAATGAGACATTAACAATTTGCTTACTTAGATGTGCTTTCAAAACAGGCCCTCCTCTAGAAGCAATTATATTATTTCCTTTAAAAACCCCCAAACTAAATAGAAAAAAAATTAAAAAAGGAACAATTCTTTAAGTGTTATTAAATTTGAAGCATATTTCCCTTCATCCTTAGAAATTGTATGTAGTAATATACTTTTCTGCCAAACTCTCCAGAGTTTTTGCTAGGTGTCAGAAACTCACTAGTTCCTTCCATAGTGCTCTGTTTTGCAACCAATTTCTTAAAGGGTAAATGATACTTGAAGCAGGATAATACAGCTGTCACACTGAATTTCTGTTAAACTAATCTTTCTGTGAGACTGCTAAAGGGAAATGGAGAGAATAGGGTCCAAACCTCTTCTTCTCCAGAATACAATGCCATCCAGTGACCCCTGCTTTCAGTTTTCCTTATTTTCTTATTCCTATTCCTGCTAGTAGTATACAAATGAAAATAGTTCATTTGCACTGCAAATTATTGGCTGTTGATTTTACTGAGAAGTAATGAAATCTGGATCTGGTACATATTAAAACATAGGCTTTATTCCCCAAATCATTTGATGGTTAAATTTGGAAGCCAGGTTCCTAAAACACTTAGGCACCCTTGAAAATATTACTTGTGTGTTATCTAACAGCAGACAAAAATGCAAATGTCTATTCCTTAACTAAAAATCTGAATGCTAAACATTCCACTTCAATAATTTTTCAGTTTTTCTGATACCACATAATCTCTAGGATCACTGCAAAGGATAGATATGTATTGATTTTGTAGGCTTGTATGCAGAGTAACTGGGGACTATTCTCTGTGACATTCAGTAAATAAAGATACAATGTGCTTCAGCATTTCCAAACCAGATTTTAATGAATTTCCACTGATGTTTTAGCAAATAGTACCCTGTATGACATGGCTTCCTTGCTGTTAAAGTTCTCAGGAATTAATGGACTTCTCTCTTCCATACAGTTGAAGACCAGCTCTACTGTTCTGCTCCTGAAAGACAACTCCGTGCTTTCACGCTAGCCTGATCCACTAACTTGATGAAGCTCCCTAGATTCCCAGGCACACCATGCTCAAAATTTTGTAAGATGACTCTGAAGCTGATATTTCTCACTTATCATTACAAAAAAAACCCAAAACACAAAAAAACCCCAACCAACCCTATCTAGAAGCAAATACCAAGGCAGTACCCTCAAGATCATCCACAGAAAGAACATGTTTCGATAAAATCTGAAATTGTAGAATTTTCTACCAGTCTGTTTTCTCCTTAAACTGCATCACAGAAGCAGCTCACATGTCAGTCTTTTGGACGATCAGCAAACTGAGTCCTAACATTGTATATAGATATCTGGAATGTCAGTGGCTGGGCTTAAGCAAAAGCAAAATATTCCTGCAGACCTAGACAAAATCAGTGTCAGCTGCTTCTATGCCATTTGCAGTACAGCAGAAGTAGGCAACTACAGTTCCAATTTCAGATCAAATTAAGTAGGTCCTTTTTAAAATCACAATAAAATTCTCTCCAAGCATTTCAGGTATCCAAGTAACACTCACAATTATAACAACACAAAGCTATAATGAGAATGACTTAGGCCTATATCTTTCGCAATCATCTTCAGAATGGATTCCATTTAATGCCATTTTCTATTCTCGTTACAATCTTTGTCAAGCAAAGGCATCAGAATTTTAATGGCCAGTAAAGCCTGTTTAAAAATTATAAACTCTTAATGGACATAGAAGAAGACTTTAGCCTTTTAAATATTCTGGGCTCATCCCACTTCCCTCTCCTTACAGAGTTCAGGAGATATAAACAGGAAAGAATAGAGATGGAGAAAGCAGAACATGAGCCATTTTAAAAGGAAAACAAGGTAACTGAAATAAAGACCATGCAGTGAGGATATGGAAGTCACAGTCCTTGAGATCCATGTGACCTTTGATAAACTTAAATTGTTATTTTCAAAAATCAGTGGAATACCCAAATCCACAGAAGGCAGTTGCTAAGTGATCTGGCATTCCAAGGTGCTAAAGTTTTTTCACCTTTTTGCTGTGTTTGTGGATTGCTTACCAAAGAAGGAAATGGCCCTCTCCTGGCTTGTGCTGAGTTTGTGGCCATCAGAAATCAAAACATCAACAAAATAAATTCAAGCACCTGAAAGTCTGAATCTTGTACATTCACTGCCACTGATACAAGGTGAAACAAAACACATTGTGCCTTTAGACTGCTGTGTCTTTCCCTTCAAAATGCATCTTGGCATGTTTATTTAATATTGAAATATCCACAGCAAATAAAGAAATCCCAAAATATCAATTCACAAATCATTTTGGGATTTATGACTGGAAAAATAAATATTTGTCTAATGTTGCATAGATTTCAGAGATCATGAGTTAGGGCAGCTTAAACTAGTATGCCTGTAAATCTCAATGCAGCACCATGCAGAGATTAGCTTGTGTGAGCATTTTAATTGCAGTTGTATACAAACTAACCCACTTTCTTACTGAGCAAATTCTCTAGAGATAAGTATCATTTGAACAAATGTGTGCATCTTCACCTCATATAGTCATGGAGATAAAATAGGAAATTATTCAAAGATGTGCATCTAATACTGCTTAGATGAGCTGTTTATTAATAGCACTTATTTCTTGCTGTTCACAGTTGCTTTGCATTGACTGTAGAGTGCAGAGATAAATATCTACATAGTATATGCTTAAAAAGATGCACTGAAGTCCATTCATGGTGCTACACAACCAACTTAGGTGATTTGAGCTTCTGTCAATGTTCTACCTAATGGACATGAGGCTCTTGGTCTTTTTTCCTGCAAGGGCAATTGCTGCCTCATCTGCAACTTGGTGCCTACCAGGCCCATCAGGCCCTTCACTGCAGAACTGGTCCCCAGGCTGTACTAGCATATGGGGTTATTTCTTCTTCGGCTTTTCCCTTTGTTGAACTTCAAAAGGGTTCTGTCAGTCCATTTTGCTGGCCTGACAAGGTCCTTCTGAAGAGTAGAACAATGATCTGGTAAACAAACTAGTCCTCCTAGTTTTGTGTTATCTGCAATCCAGTCTAGCTTTGTGTTAAGGAGCTTTGTAGCAATTAGCAATTCTAGAAGATGTCAGGTTTCCAGCCAAAAGACCGTAAGCGTTTAAGTGTGTCCTCATTTGAGCTAAACAGAATCAATTCTGTTCAGAGATTTTTACTTCTCAGCTCAGTGTCTTCTTAGAGGCTGCACCCTTTCAAGTCAGCAGCATGTTTTTGCAGACAGTGTCTGCTACTAGGAGTGATATCACCTGATGTTTACAGTCACTGCCTGGGACTGATATGCAGAAAGGCCCTTGTTTACACTTATTCCTCTAGTGACCAAGGCCACTGCTGGCTCTTGTGTGCCACTTTGGGCATGCCAGGAAGGAAAAAGGGTCACAGGGAAGTAAAAGTTGCACCGCTGGGGTGTAACAGACAGGACAGACGACCAACAAGAGTGTTCCATTCCATTCCGTATACATCATATTCAGCGTAAAACTGAGGGATCACAGGGGTTAAGTTCTCTTCTTCAATGGCCGGTGTCCAAGGAGGATTCCGCCCAAACTTCTGCCTTTGATCCCAGTCCTGAGATTCTAAATCCAGCTCCTGTGTTGAGCTCTTCACTGTCACTGAGCCTGGGGCTCCACTGGTGCTGCCTGCTCTACAGCGTTAGTAGTGATTGTTATTGGGAAGGAACTGAGTTCGATATCAGATGTGTCTGTATTTGTTGTACATAGTTCATTATTTTTTATTATTTCCTTATTAGTACTATTATTTTTTAAAATTGTTCTAGTTTTCTATCTGTACAGTTTTCAATCTGTAAGTCTCTCTGCCTTATTCCCTTTCCCATTCTGTTTTTGAGGAAGGTGAAGGGTTAGTCAGAGAGCATCTATCAGCGCTCAGTGGCGGGCCCAGCGCTAACCATGACAGAGTGCTAGATTCTTGAAATAACATCTTCAAGGTGGGGTAGTCTGGCTACAGCATAAAAATCTGCGGTTTTCAGTGTGTTTTTTTTATTATTATTTCATGACATATTCCAGAGGACAAATGCTTTATTGTTCTGACATTTCACCAAATAAGTCAAAGATCTTTTGAACAAAACATGTTGATCATAGCAGTCGGGTGTTTTGGGAAAAAGCCTGTTACCTGAAAAAAACAGCAACTGTATTAACCTTTTTGTTTGTTTCTTTCATCTATACATCTCAGAGAGAGGAAAAAAAATCACTGCACTAAAGTCTTCTCTTATTCCGGGCAAATCATTTCTTTATTCTTATTGGAAATGGGCTTATAGTATTTCCAATGCGACACCTAAAGAAAGTGTGTCTGAGCCTAAGTCCTGTGAGTATTCAAACAAGCTGTTAGTAATGAAATACATTTATTTACTTATATAGGTATGGCTTGCATGATCTAGCATAGTCTTATAGTTAGAAGTTCACCCTTATTTGACAATTTCTCTAAGAATATATTTATTTTAAAAATAAAATTCTCACACAAGGAAGCATATCAAAAGAAACGTGGTGTGATAGGTTTGCATCACCAGGTTTTGATAGCGGAGGGGCTGCAGGTGTGGTTTCTGTAAGAAGCTGCTAGAAGCTTCCCTTAAGTCCAATAGAATCAATGACAGCCATCTCCAAGACAGACCCACTGCTCGTCAAGCCCAAGCCCATCATTCATGGAGGTAACGTCTGTGTAATGATATATTTAAGAAGGGGAAAGAAAACCTGCTGTGCAGCCGTAGCTGGGAGAGAGGAGTGAGAATAGGTGAGGAAAACAGCTCTGCAGACACACGGTCAGTGAAGAAGGAGGGGGATGAGGTGCTTCAGACACTAGAGCAGATATCCACCTGGAGCCTGTGGAGGATCCTACCTCAGAGCAGGTGGATGCATCTAAAGGAGGCTATGACCCTATGGGAAGCCTGAACTGGAGCAGGTTCCTGTCAGGACCTGTGGGGAGAAGCCTACCTTGGAGCAAGTTTGCTGTCAGGAATTAACCCACAGGCATTTTGTTGTAAATTTCTTCCCCCAGTCCAGTTTTTCTGGAAGGGTCATAAGGTGGTTTTGATGGGCACCTGGCATCCAGCCACAGACAACGCATGACACGTGTGCATGCATTTTCAGTGAGTAGACCTCTACTTAGTCGTTCCATTTACTGCTCCTTTGAGCAGTTTGTATAAATTACCAAGTACTCTTCTAAGCAGTTAAGAGTGCTTCCACTGATTTCAAGAAGAGCAAGTTTGAACCAAGTTTCTGTTGCAATGGAAACAGAGAACTTTTGATTTTGAGTATTTCCATGTTTCTCATTAAGTTTGAACGCTTGTTCTTATTCTTAATTTTCAGACTTAAATATAGATACTTGTTTTCACTGTTTGGAAGATGTTCCCATTTCACATAACTGCCAATTTATGTTTATAAACTATTATATCTCTTTAATACATTCTCTGTTTATCTCATGAAAATATCTTGATAGTCTGGTATTAAACAGAGACCACTACACTTGAAAGAATTTTTTAATGACTGATAATATACTAAACTAGTTCCAGAATTAAACAACGAATGTGAACTACCATCATTAGTATTCAACTGAGTATTAAAAGCATACTGTATAGAACCTAGCACCGTTGGTAACTGGCCAAGGAAGAAATAAACATAAAAATCATTTTTTAAAAGGTTTCTAGAAATTTAATTAAAGTGTGAGAAATGATAGTCTTTTTTTTTTTTTTTGAATTAATGAATTAAAACCAAGGGTCACCTTCCCAACTAACCAGTTTGCAAATAAAGTTTTTAATTAATTTCAGCAAGTCTGTTGTATAAGCTTAAAAGATACTCACTAAAAATAATGTTTCTTCAAACTTTGAGCAAGAAATTGTATCTGAATAGAGACTACGTACTACAAGTATAGAAAACGTCCCATTCTTCTGGCCTTCAAATACAAATCACCAAACTGTGGCAAGAGCTATGGAATTTTAGATATAAGCATGAAACTTAAGTTTTCCTTAAAGTTATAATTCTGGGGTATCTTGCGTGCACACTCAGTGCATGTAGGGCACTCAAGGTGGCCCAGGAAATCTTTAGCTTGTCTTCCTTGTCAGCTCCTTTTTGTCTTCTCAGCGTGGATGAGAGTACGGACTGGTTTAAGACAATAAACCCACAGAAACAAGGTATTTGACCACCTAACCCTCTTCACAACAAAGTATTTGTTTCAGGACCTCTAAAGTTGGGAATTTCAGAAAATCCCAGACCACCCCAGGGAGCTCAGGCTGTACCCAGACAAAGTTTTGTATTTAAATGTGATGATTAAAATTCCGAGTAAACAAGATGGTTGTTCCACAGATTTTATTATTCTGCTTAACTATTGTTTCGGATTCTTCAATAACTATCACTGCTGACAATTTACTTTTCCAACTAAAATAACTTTGGATGACTTATTTACAGGGAGAAAACTGGTCAATGGACAGGGCTTATCTTAACGGCCTGTAAATCTTATGCATGTAGTGAACAAAATGACCAAATAAAAGCTTATTATAGATAACAATTTGCTAAGAGCTGTCAATGGCTCAAATCAATATATGAAAGATTGCTTTTGTTGCCTATGTTTTTTTTTGTTATTAGTGGCTTGGGTTGGGTTGGGGTTTTTTTAGGTATGCATACGTCCTTCTCTTATTATAGTATCTTAACAGCTGTGTATCACCACATGTCTCAAGGTAAGAAAATTATTTTCTCTCATTATTTAATTGTTGCATTAGGATAAAAAATAAATTCTCAGTCCTTACAAGTCTTCAGATATCTCAGTATCACAGTAGATATGCCTGTAAGAATGGTGCAGTCCTCAGATATGCAATCGATACCTCTGTTTCAGGAGTTGGAATTGAAGGCAAAGTCTTACTTGTAGGTAGCAAAGTTAGTACAAATTTCCATCGATTTCATTATAACTAGCACTACAAGTGTAATATTTCCTTTTGTTGTCTCAGCTTATTTTCATTAACTAGATTATTTTTGTTTAAAAATAGAAAACTGCATACAAATAAGATCTGTTGATTAAATACCAATAAACTTCAGGCATGCAGGCTGAAATTTATATCACTTGAATTAAGCCATCTAAAAGTCAAATCTAAGCTAATCATTTAGGCTCCCTCAACAGTCCACAAAGTCTGAAGGGTGATTCTCTTCTAAAATTAGCATTCATCTTACATGGCTCCCTTGGGGCGTCCATTTCAATGAGTTATAGAACAAGTCAAGTTTACACTGTATGCCTAACATTAGAATACGTTTCTTTGGGACAGACTTCCAGGGCAACTGTTGATTTTGAAAGAATTGCAGATGCTAATGGCAACATCAGCAAATCTCAGCAGTTTAACTGATGAGCAGCTGGTATTAGACTGATGAGCAGGGTGATTGCAATTCATCAAAAGACTAATGAAGATCTACATAAGACACCTCTGGTACTTTCTGGAGGAGAATATGAAAACCAGAAAACAGCTAAATATAGCATTTCAAAATACACAACATTAAATGAACAAGACAGATCGTAAATTATTAGAAGCTGTGTACAACCTTATTACATAAGTAAGAATTATTAAAATAGACATCACTGATATGTTATAGAATATGATAACCAATAGGATCATATATGAAATATTAGATGGGTTTAAATGTTTGTAAAGGTCAATAATAAACCAGACTTTTAAAATTTACATTGCAAGACAAATGGACCCTAGAAAACACTTTCTGGGCCCCTTTACAAGGCATCATGCTTGCTTGATACAATGGTTAAAGAAACCCTGTGTCCATTCATGAGTCTGAGTCAGGAACCAGATGAGATGATGGCTGCTTTCAGAAAGCATGTCGCTTGCTAGTTCTTCTTCCCTGGATTAGAATCATAGAATCATAGAATCACAGAATGGCCTAGGCTGGAAGGGACCTTAGAGATCATCTAATCCAACCTCCTTGTCATGGGCAGGGACGCCTCTCTACTAGATCAGGCAACACATTAGGCCTTAAATGTGTTCAACAGTCTTGCTCAGTGAGGGCATTTCCCAAGCTGGAGTTGCTCCACCTTCCACATCCTTCTGCCTCATGAAGTAGCCATCTCTTGCTTCTATCAGATGCTGCGCTGGATCTCAAAATGTCACCCACCTAGGCAGGGTGAGCTCTATCCAAACTACTCGTGACAGATGACTCCTAAATAACTACAGTGATGGAAATCATGAAGAAAATCATCAGAGATGGTAGGTCAGTGTGTTCTCAGTGGCCTAATACATATCGTGCATGTTAAGTTTCAACAGACCAAATTTGCTGCCAGATTTTTTTTAAAGAAATTTCAAAATGATCCATGTAAGCTGAAGATCCATGACAAAAATAAAATAAAATAAAATAAATAAAATAAAATAAAATAAAATCTCCTCTATCTGTTCCATTTTACCTCTTATTTCTGCAATATTTTTGTAAAACATAGGAAGGTTGGGCTTTTGTTTGTTTTTTCATTTGTTTGTTTTGGGGGGTTGACTATCACCAGAAACACTATAAGCTTGTCCTGAATCTATTGGTATTTCCATGGTCAAGACTCACAATGTAAGGATATTTTGCTTCAGTACAAAGGATGAATAATCAAATCTGAGGTCCTTTTTACCTCTTTTTTCTAACAGAGTGATGGTAGAAAAATGGAAACGAGTTCTCTAGAGGCATTGATACAAAATACTGCAGTGAACTTCTTGATTCATCTGATAATATTAAGTATCTCACGTGGAGTTGATTAGGCAAATCATTTTCTGTCTTTTTTCTCCCTCGTTGTAAGTTACCTCAGTAGGCGTTTTGTCTTTTTATTCCATTCTAGTTTTAGAAACAATGAATTGATGAATAAGTGAAGTAAGCAGCTGTGAAAAAAATACACTTTACTTTCACTTGTAGAAATATAATTTCAATAATTTAATGTAGAAAATTCTACTGCATCTTAAGTGTAGTGTAAAAGGCTAATTTAAGAAAACTTCTTGTTTGTTAGTAGTAATGTATTTCACAGGTGTAAATATGAACTGGAGAACTCAAGCCTGGATGATCCAGATCCCCCAGGATTAGGTGCTACAAAGCACCATGAAAGATTTGACACAGTTCTCAAATTTTATTGAGGAAAGTAGATTGATCCTACTTTCCTCCAGCTTTGCCAAAGATTAATTTTAAGTCACAGTATATCCTTGTTGCAGTTGTATGCAAGTGGCACTCATTACTCCTTGATGAAAGTGCTGTACTGTACTGTAATATTTTTTATTTCTCAGCTCTGCTTTGAAGTAGAGTATTATGTCTGTGACTAAGCAATCAGTCTCCAGCAGAAGGAGCACTGGCAATACAACTACGTAAACCACAGTCCCTGGGATTTTAGTTTGATAAAAGAGCTTTAAGAATTACATGTGATACTTATTCTCTACTACAGGACATTTTCTTTAATGTTCATTCCAGAAGAAAAGTGACACCAGTTTAACTAAGGATGTTAGAAGCTGTGTGCTGGTTCTCCCTCCCCTTCAACCTCACCCACCTGAATTCAGTCCAGCTTTAGCTGACTATTGAAGTCTGACAGATCTGCACCACGGGCATCAGAGTTGCCAAAAGAAAGGAAGAGAAATTTAATTGTCTCTATCCTTTTGCCCAGCTGTTAAAGTAACCTGTATTTAAGTTTTCTGTTTTATTTCTTTTCAAAATACAATGCAGCTGTGCAACAACTGCCTGCTAGAATTTCATTTCTCTTCAGAGTTTCATGACCTGTTTCTGTTGCTTATGGTACTATTTGGCTCTGGGTCTTTACACATGACCACAGTGGGGACACCAAGGCCTCCGACCTCTGTTAGTTTGAGGAGAGCTCAAGGGTAAGGATTGAACCAATCTAGCCTGACGGGAGGTTTTAGGAACTGCAGTTGCTTCCTTTCCTCAGAAGAAGATTTGTGAAAGACAAAGAAAATTGAAAACATTTCATATATTATGTCATTGGGCCGTCCCTAGAATAATTACATGACTCTCAGCAAAAAGGAATCATAGGGGACCTTCCAGAGTTGGCAAATGTTCCCTTGATATTTTTCAAATTAATATGCCAGCTTTCATGATCACACCTTGTATTTCTGATACAAAACAATAACGGCAAGATGTTCGTAATAATTTATGAGGGGAAATACCCCTAATAGCCAGGAGAAGAATTCCTCAGAAGTCTGCTGTCCAGTTACCTCTTTTTTGTCCACTAAGTAACTAATCATGTCTGTTACCTCAGCAAACCTTTTTAAATGCTTCCTACTTTCTTCCCAGAGAGCCAGTAGATTGCTGTTGTTTTCCAGTACTCTACTAGACCGGCCAGAAAAAAAACACAAAACAAAAGAAAAAATAAACCAACAACAACCCCCCCTCCTCTCCCCCAAGAAAACAACAACAACAACAACAAAACCCACAAACAAATAATGTATTTTACATTGCTGTTACATCAGTTTAGAGGGAAATCTGACTTTTTAATCTGTAATCTCTATTTCAGGAATAAATGGATTTTTCATCCTTATAATTGAAACCTAAATAGTTAATGTCTCTTCTGCAATGACACATTAAAGAAATCACAATGATACTAAAGGTGAGAAAAGAGATCAATAAAGTGCCTTGACTGGAAGCAGTTGTTCCTCACATCTCACAGTCTCACTCTAATAACACTTTTTTCCCCCCTTCTTTCTTATCTAAGAATTTATCACTGGTTTTGCTGTTTCTTTCTTGTGTATTTTGTTAAATACTGTATATCCTCTTTATAAAATGCCATGCAAAGTCTCCCTGAAAACAAGTGACTAAGACACAGATAATTGTATTAAAAAAACCCTCTGTTTGAGAAGGATTTATTTTCTTTGCCAAAATCAAATTTATTTTTTCACTGGAATTTCACATAAAAGCAATTCCCAGGTCAATCTCAAGCTTGCAAAATTATATCTAATGTCCTAAAGTTGATATAATCCAGTTTTAGACTAGCACATTGAAAGTCTTGGTGGCATGATCGATGGTTTGCTACCATTAGGAACAATTAACAGAGAGACATGTTTATCGTAGCCCTCCCTGAGTTATTTGACACCTGTCATATTTCCAGGGGAATGTTTTCATACTGAGGTACATCCAAAGAACATGGCACAACACTTGGAAAGCAGGTCCAGGTCTGAGATGAAAAACAGTTTGTTGAAAGTAAAGACAAAAGGGTCAGTGATGTTATTGATGGCCAATGAAAAATCTTTAAAATGTTGCTACTAAGAGCAAGCTGTCGGCTGAAGAATACATATTTATCTTTGGGCAACATCGTCTATGGTTTATTACTCTTTCTGCATTCTTTACTGATTTTAGACTCTTACTTAGCCACGCTTCTGAGTGATGCCTTCTGTTTGTCACCAGCTGCCCGAAAAGACTTAGCATTAGTCTAGCAATGACTGCGATATTCACAATTTTCTCACCTCTTGGCTCAGTTAAAGCCATGAAATATATCTTGGAATTATACCATTAATTGCAGATACTGTCCACATTGGATCTGGCGTGTCCAGGAGACCTAAAAAACATATTTGTCTGTTTTTGTCACTGCTTGTCATTAAACACCAAGTTAAATTCAGAATCTTAATCCTTATTTATGGTCCCCAAGGGTGAGAGGATATATTTATCTTGTCCAGTCTTAAAGTTTGGATCACATATATGTTCCAAGTCTCTTTATAGCCACTGGAGAGGAATAGATATTTTTAGAAAACAGAGGCTGTGAGAATGTGATCAAGAGTTCTGGTCTGTTGGCACCACTAAACTTTCTATATAACTGTGAAATTCATGGAATTTCATGGAATTATTCTTCAGCAGTACAATGAGCTCCCCTAAAAGCAATCATAATGACCCTCTCCATCTCCTGTTGCATTTCTTTGACCTACCATCTCTTTTATGAACACAGAAAAGAAACAAACTTCTAATCAGAACATTTCACTGCATATAAAACACAATCCTCTGCCTGGGAGAGGCTGAGCAAGAAAATGAGCCACAGTTGACATGTGTTAGTTACTTTACTTAATGTGCTAATGCAGGATACTCCAATATTGTGGGTGATGAAGGCTGCATAAGAATTAATACAGTAGAATAGAAACTGCTTGCTTACAATGGGCAGAAAGGAGAGATTCTGAATAGGACTAGATTTATTTTATCAACCACACAGCAGTGAAAGCTGTTTCAATGAAGATAAATGAAGAACTCTATCATCTTACTTTGTAGACTTATTTAACCAACAGACTGTCTTCTCTATGATTTGTGATGGCTTTACACATTAGAAACTAACTGAGATATATCATGACTGTCAAATCCTGGTATTCCTGTGGGTTTCACATACAGTACAATAGAACCACTTTCATTATCTTTGTGTTACAGATAATGGATAATAAACCATCTTACAGTACCCAAAGGGAAGCCTTTTGGAGCACAGAAACACTCTTAATACATGGAATACATTTAAAATCTTATTTTTTTCCTGAAAAAGCCTTTGAATCAAAATGAAGATGACTTTATTTTCTGAAAGGTACACTTTTTCCTTTTTTATTCTTTTTTTTTTTAGTAGACTACTTAAACTACTCCATAACAGTAACTGTGCAGTTATTCTTATTTATCAAGGCATGCACTTTTCAGTAGTAGGAAGAGGTTAAGGATGTGGGATTCCAAGAATATCATTGAACAATTCCAGCTTTTAACAACATCTATCAGTTTTCTACTCCTCCCATTTGAGCTCTACCTCTCTGGTTTCCCTTTAAATGTAAAGTCCTTATATCTTTGTTCTACCTAATGCTGGACTGCTACTATTCTGTCTTCCCTTTACTCACAGTAACTCCATCTCTTTCTCAGTTTTATGCATCACTCTATAACTCATAAACAACCCTTTACTGGAATCTCATAATTCAAAATGAGAAGGATTCACACCAAACCTTTATCCTTCTAAAACAAGAAACCTCCAGAGTATGCAGCAGCATCTATGGAAAGGTGTAACACCATTCAGTCATGAGACAGCTCTTCAGTTACCTTAAAACAGAAAACTAGAGCTCTCTCAGATCTCACAATGCCCTGCAGATGACTTTTCAGACAGGTATTAACCTCTCATCAGCTATATGTCATGTGTGGAAACCTTAATAATTTCAGGCAACCGAAGTGGCACTAGATGCTTATGTTTTTCTTCTCTGATATCCCTCTTATATGAAGTGACTCCTTCACACTCAAATTAGAAAAGGTATGCATCATTCCTTCGAGCTTTCCTAGCTGCCATTGCACATTTGGTGGCAGCTTTTTAGAAGACAAATGACCTTGTTTTATAACCATTACATCATATTTTTTCTGCCTGTTGCATTTAGTAGCTTTATAAACTATAGTAGTTGTATTTGTGTTACACAAGAAATAACAGAGGCAAAGTTCTACAAAGTGTTATTTTTAATTATATTTGTTTACAGAGTAAAGGCAAGTAGACTTTGAAGAGACAGGAGTTTCACAAAATTTTCTTCAGGTCACAAGAAGGAACAGCAATTCTCAAGTCCAAGAATAAATACAGGATTAAAAAACAGGCTGAGATAATTACATCAACTGATAGACAACTTGAGGAAACAGCATATTCATTACCCGTCTAATGTATGGAGCTGTAGCTAGACTATTCCTTAGTCCCTCTGGAAAACTTGGAGACAGGAGCTGGTATCTCTGGGAAAGGCTTAATAGCAGTTAAGTGGTAGAAAATTGTGCAGTGCCATTAAGCCAGTCCTTTTACATGAGTGACTTTTAGAATTCAGTGATGTGTGTTTTGCTTCTTTGGACTATAAAGACCTAAAAGGTGTTTACAGGTTTTTGGGACTAAGAAGTAGCTGCCAAAGATGTATTTTTGGTGTTTCGTTTTTTTTTCTGCCACTGAGAAAGAGTTGTTCATGGCCCACTGAGGGACTGTTACGAATGTCTCAAACCAACTTAAACAGATTGCAGCCACCTGCCTGGTGCTTGTCCGTGTTGGTAGGGGAGTGACTGCCCCATCTCTGCCTCGATAGAGGTGTGGAGGGGGATAGGGCTTGGACCTGTGGCTGCAAGAAGTGGGGAGAGGGGGCCCCTCCTCGGAAGCCCCCACCATCGCCCAGACCTGTTATCGGTGATTTTCCACAAGGGATAAACAACGCAATGTGTTGGGAACTTGACTGTAGAAAAAGGTGAGAACCCCAGGCAGTCAGGCTCTTTCTCACTCGCCATATGAAGGTGGCTGCATGTGCCATGGTCCTCATGGAATCCAAGGGTGGTGATCTTTCTTTTTTCTATCGTTTTCCTTTCTCTCTTTTCCTAGTCTTATCAAAAGGCTAGCCATGGCAAGGCTGGTTCTTTTGTTTGCTAATGGCTCTTTGTTGTGAGGCATGTTGATTGCGCTAAGAGGACAATTGAAGCGCATCGTTGTCATTTCTTTGTTGACTGATAAATAAATCTGGTGTTAGGAGCAATGGTGGGACTCACTTGAATCCTGGCCTGGGAATCGATGAACCTGAGTCATCATCCTGAAACCTCAGGATGTGACATGCCCTTCCTTAGGTATATCCATAGTCATTCCAGAGAATTTTGTTGTTTGATGTATTAGAAAGAGAGTAGCTAGTAGGTCAAGAGAAGTCCTTCTCCCTCTCTGCTCTCTCTGGTGAGGCCACATCGGGAATATTGTGTCCAATTCTGGGCCCCTCAGCTCAAGAGAGGCAGGGAACTGTTGGAGAGAGTCCAGCACAGAGCCACAAAGATGATGAAGGGGGTGGAACATCTCCTTTATGAGGAAAGGCTGAAGGAACTGGGTCTCTTTAGCTTGGAGAAGAGGAGACCGAGGGGTGACCTCATTCATGTTCATAAGTATGTCAAGAGTGAGTGTCAGGAGGACAGAGACAGTCTTTTTTCAGTGACACACAATGATAGGACAAGGGTCAACGGGTGCAAGCTGGAGCACAGGAGGTTCCACAAAATCATTAGGAAAAACTTCTTCCCTTTGAGGGTGACAGAGCTCTGGAACCGGCTGCCCAGAGAGGTTGTGGAGTCTCCTTCTCCGGAAACATTCAAAACCCACCTGGACATGTTCCTGTGTGACCTACTGTAGCTGATCCTGCTCTGGCAGGGGGGCTGGACTAGATGATCTTTCAAGGTCCCTTCCAACCACTGACGTTCTGTGATTCTGTGATCCTGTATATATGCAAATAAATGTTCTGACTGTATGTTCTGATGATCTTGAGGAGCTAAGATATTCTTGGTGAAGGAAGAAGTCCTTTTTGCAAGGATGTGTATCCTACAATTTAAATGGATTTACCTGTGCTTTGGTATCTTATATAAACCTTCCAACTCTCTTGGGAATAGGCATCTTAAATACTTGCAAGTTGCCTGGCTCAATTTGAGCATGGAGTTATTTCCAGAATGATAATAAACTCGATTCATGTGCACATTAGTTGGTTCACTGCAGTATGCATCCCCTCTATTTAATAAATATTTAACTGTCCACTGTATAATAATTAATCATTTCAGCTTTCCTTCTAAATGTCCTTCTGTTAAAGTTGCAAAGCAGTTTTATGTCTGCAATAAATCTGCCTTTCTGAAAAGCAGACCATGGCAGACAATTCCTCTATCTCCACCGTAATCCAGCCCTACAATATGTATTTGTTCGGAGTTCACAATTAATTGCTTGACAGCAGGAAGGAAAAATAGATTGAGGCATTCAGGAAAAAAAACAAAACACCAAAACCCAAAGGCAGACAGTAGTTGAAAGAGGATGAAAGATGCAGTTCAAAAGCATATCTTGAGGGGATAATGAACTTTTAACTAGACCTTTACCAATGACAGCAAGGACTTCAGTTCTAGTCTCCGTTATGGTCCTGGCACACTGTGTGGCATTTCATTTCAGTCCTTTGTGACTCTGTGTCACTGGATCTACCAGGAAGATAAAGTTTCTTTTAGATTCAAAGAATATGCAACAGCTATGGAAATACAGTCACACTCTGGAGTTGCACTATGGAATTTGATAGCATTCTCTATTTTGGAAACTACAGATCTACACACAGAATTGCAGATACTAAGAGCTTAGAATAATTATTTCTGTTAACTGCATAGTCTTTCATAAAATATATAGAGACAAACCCCATCCATTTTTGGCCACCATCTTTAGTTTCCAAGGAAAAATAAAAATATGTTTAAGACAGTCATGTATCATCATAGGAATTGCAAAGAACAAATTCACATTTACTTATGTATTCTGTCTTTGGACTGTCTTTTTAAACTTGGTTGCTAGGGTCAAGTATCTGACATATCTCTTTCAAAAATCATAATACTCTGTTCATTTTTTTAGAACATGGCAGAAGATGTTGGCTTCAGCAGTCAAATGCCCTTTAACTCTATCATGGAACACGTATGTTCAGTTCCATAAATCACTTCTCAAAGTTTTTATTTACCATGAAAGACTTATCTAAAATAGAAGAACTCTAAGAGGAGGGAAGGAGATTCCCCCACTTCCAGTCTCTTATGATATTCTATGCTCAGGCCGTTTCAGTACTCTTCTAGGAAGTTTGAGTGCCTTCATTACTTCATGCTTCAGTTATCTGTTTTGCCCCTTTCGCCTCCCCTCATCCACAACAAGGAGATAGTGCTCTCCGAGATACTTATAAAGATGCTTAATGTCCCTGTGCCTTTCACAGAGTCTAAACTCCCAGGAATGCTCTGAAAATGACGCTGAGATAGAGGTCTGTGGGCAAGTCAGTGAGAAGTCTGAGCTGTAAATGCCTTAGAGGTTTAGAATGAGAAAGAAGTCAAGCTGCTTAACACGGTCAGATTATGTGATATAAAGCTTGTCTTTACACACAGAGGATCCCAGAGGCACAAGGAAGGCCTGCAGCACCTCCTATCCTCCTCCTCCTCCTCCTCCTCCTCTGGCCTCAGGCTCCCTCTGGTGCTGCTCCCTGCTGGGCTTCCTCCTGGAAGCAAGAGGCACTGAAGGGGAATTAGGATCCAGGCCAGCCTACTGAACTGACTGCTCGTGGAAGCTGAGTTACTGGAGTGACTCGCTGTGTGTGTCTCAGTGTCCGTGTCTGTGTTTTGCTGTGCACACAGGAGTTCTACAGCAGCTCAAATTCCCAGGTACCAGTGGCTGTGAAAACTGGGACCCAGGCACAGCTATTGGGCAGAATAAGTCTCTGAGTCCAATTGTTGTACGGACTCACACTATACCCTCAGTAATGTGCCTTCTTTCTTGTCAGACAGTGAGAACAAGATGAGGCCATGCATGTGGTTTGTCTTTGTGGGCGTGCCGAGGGTGTCTGCCTGCACTGCCTTTTTGGCTGGCCGTGTATATATGTATGTATGTGTTTCTGTGAGTGCCTACGGGGAAAACATGTTCAGTCCTGTCATTGTTTGGACCTCAGGGCACGTTGCTCTGGCAGTCTTGCTTCTGTTGGACTACCAGATTAAGGCAATTTCTAACAAACTGAGAAAGAAGCAGATATTTAAACGTGCAGGATGATATTCAATTTGATGATAGGGTACCAAAGCACAAGTATCTTTATGTGAGCTGAATATTGAAGATTTCATGCTGGGACAAAGGAGAGGGAGGATAGGATTCTGTTACCCAGTGGTTTTTTGGACACAGAAGGGTATCTGGCCTGGACTCCAGGTGCTTTTCCAACCCGGCATGTCTCTCCCCCACATCCACTCTAAATTGGAAAGATACAGATTTGATGGGTAGACTGTTGGATGGATGACAAATTGGTTGCATGGTCACATCCATAGGGTAGTGCTCAATGTCTCAATGTCCAGATAGAGATTAGTGACAAGTGGTGTCTGTCAGGGGTCTGTACTGGGGTCAGTGCTGTTTAATGTTTTCATCAGTGACATAGACAGTGAGATTGAGTGCACCCTCAGCAAGCTTGTAGATGACATCAAGCTGAGTGCTGTGGTTGACATACGTGGGGGACAGGATGCCATCCAAAGGGATCTAGACAAGCTTGAGAAGTGGTCCCATGTGGAACTCAGAGAGTTCACAAGGCCAAGTACAAGATCCTGCATCTGAATTGAGGCAGCACACAGCATCATCAATACAGACTGGGTGATGAAGGGATTGAGAACATCCCTGTGGAGAAGAACATGGGGAAACTGGTGGATGAGAAGCTGCACATGAGTTTTCAATGTTTGCTTACAGCCCAGAAATCCAACTGATGAGCTGCATCAAGACAAGTGTGGGCAGCAAGTCAAGGAAGGTGATTCTCTCCCTCTATTCTGCTCTGGTGAGACCCCACCTGGAGTACTGTGTTCAACTCTGGAGTCCTCAGAACAAGAAAGACGTGGAGCTGTTGGAGTGTGTACAGACGAGGGCCACAATGATGGTCAGGGGGCTGGACCACCTCCCGTATGAGCACAGGCTGAGAGACTTGGGGTCATTCAGCCTGGAGAAGAGAAGGCTCTGGAGAGGCTTTATTGTAGCCTTTCAATGCTAAAAAGGGACCTATAAGAACGTAGAGGACAATTTATTTAGCAGGATCTGTTGTGATAGAACAAGGGATAATGGTTTTGAACTAAAAGAGGGTAGATTTAGACAAGATATAGGAAAGAAATTTTCTACAATGAAGGTGGTGAGACACTGGAACAGGTGTCCCAGAGAGGTGGCAGAAGACCCCTCCCTAGAAACCTTCAAGGTCAGGTTGGATGTGGCTCAAAGCAACATAATGTTAAAGGTTAAAGATGTCCGTGCTCATAGGGGGATTGGACTAGATGACCTTTAAAACTCCCTTCTAATTCAATTTTTTTTTGATTCTATGTACATGTGAAATAGCTCTTTCATACATTTTGATGAATCAGAATACCATAATTATTCAGTATGAATACAAAGCAAATGTATGCAACCTTCAGGTACCTGAAAAGTGCAGGGGCCATGTGACAATGGCCAGTTTCAATGTCAAGTGTGATTGTGTGCCTTTGGCTATTTGAGGTGGCCTCCACCGGTTCCTCCATCAAAACACAGATCTGTAATTCTCTAGTATCTCAGTCAGACACTTTAGGCACTGTAACCAGCAGTCCTAAGGCTTTACTGTGGAAAACATGAGATTCTAAATGTGGATTGCACCTAGGCAATATTGAACACTTTCCTCTGGCAGGAAAGACAGGAATATATCCACGCTTCAGGGTTACACTGCAATCAATAAATGTCTCTATGGGGTGATTCAGTCAACAGAATAGACCACAATGTTTTCTGAAGTAACTGGGAAAAAGCTTAGGATATCTACCTTCATGTATTTCGGATAAGAACAGGTTCAAGATGAATGGAATGAAAGGATAGTCTTAAGGATGGACCTTGAAGTTTAACTGCTAATATGAACTTTGGCTGATAAGAAGCCGATTTTAGATTTGGTTGCCTGAGTTTAAAGTTTAGGTTCTCTCATCCATTAAAATCTTTTTACTTATGAAACCCTTAGGTATTTATTCATTTATTTTGCCAAAATCCCATCAGGGTACTTTATTACTCTACCTCTTCTCTAAAAAATTGTGTGCATACGGGAAAGGTAACTGTGTACCTTTCTGGATTTGGATCTATTATACCAAGGTGTGTGAAGAATACTAACTGCACTGCCACATTTCCACTGGTACATTGCTGCATATGGTGGGTAAATAAGAACAGCTCATCTAATATTTATCTTTCACATTCATTCTATACTCAAACTATGCATTTTCCCCGGCAGCTCTGGGATTTACCAAATAATTTAGAAGCAATTATTTAAGAACATATATTTTGAACTGTAGGCATTTTATTTAGTAAAATTGTCCACTTTCACACATCAGAGTACTGAAGGAAATTAAGAACAACACATCAATAACGCCCATCTTCTTAATGAGTGGAAAGAGAGGCAACAAAAAAAAACTGCTGGGAGCTGAAAGTATTTAGATTCTTTCCTTGATTATAGCTGATGAAATTAAAAAATAATACTCCAGATGTCTAACAAATAAGGAGGTTTGGGGTTTTTTGCTTGTTTGTTTTGGATAGTTTTTTAATCCTATTGTTTGTTAACTACCTAGGAGGTTCTGCCATACAGATACATTTTACGTATAAACCTTCTGCCAGAGTAACTCATGATCTCATTACAAAAGCCCAGAGGAGGGAATCAGAAATTAATCCAAAATTAGATGTTAATTAGAAATGTGTGCAAACTGACGTGCTGTGTGGTAGATATGAAGCAACTGCACACCGTGGGTTAGAGCAGTACTTTATACCCTGCCCTGAGCAAAGAAATGTGCAGAAGCTGAGTGCTCACTAGAGATGTGGATCTTTCTGCAAATACGGAACAAAGAAACGACTGTTGCCCCACAGTCCTTAGAGTCAGATTAGAGGAGGGAAAATAAAAAAAGATAAAAAGAAAAAGGCCTTTCTTGTTTTTCCTATTCTTGTTTTTGTGATTCCAGGTTCTAGTAATGACCCTTCAGGCAGCACAGACTGGATTCAAAAGACCAGATTCATTCATAAACGAATCTGTCTTTTTTACAGCTCCATATATAATCTGGTGTGGTCACAGGTCTAAACACGATGGAAAAAAACAGAGATTTGACAGTGAAGGTTTAGGCAGGGTTTCAAGCTGGAAATCTCATGAGAATGGTTTCAGAGAATGAGTAACTGCATGTAACCAGGCCTGGTCAGGGAGAAGGACAAGTCAAATGTTCCTTCATCTACTAAGGACAATTCATTTCTGACCAAGTGACATCCTGTGGATAGGACTTAGGCTATAGACAGAGCACTGACAGTTCGTAGCATGTTACCACACAAGGATTTACTGGAAGCACCAACTCCTACGAACAAGTAATTGCATCAGACTTAGGGGGAAAAAAAACCAAAACACAACAAGTAATTATAGCTCTTAGTTTTTACTTGGACCAGGATATCTCCTGATAAAGAAAAGTGAGAAAACTCCCCCTCCTGCGGTAGAAAAACTTGTCTTAAGAACACTTTAATAAAAAATTTTTAAGAATTTGTGGCTTTAGTGTGGAGTTCTGACAGAAAAAAAAACAACAGATAAATGAAGAAAGATGGGCTTTACTAGTAATTTTATGTCTTTTGCATTAAAGACCAGGGGTCATTTTGCCTGTAATAGAGAATTCTCTACCCTGAAGTAAAATATATTCCAGAAAGGAAAATCTTTTCCTGTCTTTTCCTTGCTCACTTTCTATCTTTGTTCATATCACATGACTTGTTAGATCAAAGTTTCCATTTTAGCTTCACATACATATTGCATGAGTGCCAAGTCCTGACTTTTTGCATCAAAAGTTAATGGAAAAAATCATTCTTCAGGTGTCTAGGGCACATACAAATTGTGGTCCCAAGAGGAAATATCCAGACATAGATGCCTGTTGGACTTTCAGAAAATTAGCTATTCAGCTTTCTGAAAGGGTTAGCATACCCAATCACCTATAAAATTAATGAGAATTGGGCATACTCAGCCCCTAAGTGGCTTTGAAAATCTTGTTCTCAAAATCCATACTGTAAATAATAATGGCTTATTGCTAGGGAGTTTCTAGATAATCTTAGCACGTACACCGTAACAGCATCTTTTACTGAGGGTTTATTTTATCAGAGGAATTAAGTTCTGTTGTACAAGACTACCAATATCTGAATATTTCTGAAATTGGCAATTGCAACACTAAGACTGTTTGGTGTGCAGATATCTGTTTATATTAAATATGTGATTAACAGTTATGTCCCTAATTTAAGCATTTTAAATATTGATTTCTAAATAGAATTTTCAAAAAACATAATTGAATTTGACAAAGGGCCAATAAAATACTAATCACTCACCACTTAACTGGGGGGATATCTTGATAATCTGGCTTTTGCAACAGACTTGTCATTATCTCTAATGCTCTGTGCATTCTCTCTAATACAGGTTGAATGTCAAAAACGTTTGGACAGTTACTTGCCTCTCATAAGAATTACTTTATGTGATTAATTGTTCCAAGTAAGAAACACAGCCTAAAGTATTTTTTTATATACCAGTGTTCTCCATGCACAAGAAACTGAAATATAAAAAAGGCTCTGTTTTAAATAAATAAACAGATGAATAAATATACACCTAGCCTTTTCTTTATCTGTCTAAGCATTATGAAAACTTAAAGATGCCTACAAACCAAATTAGTGAAACGAAGATATGTTTTTGCTCTCAGTAGATCCAAACTAAGGGTAGGATAATTCCATTCTTTGTGTACTTCTACCAAGAAAGTGATTATGAATGATAATTTTATGTAGTTATATAATGGCTGTCATTGGCAGTAAAATAGAAGACTCCTATTATTTTCTTCACAATTCTTTCCTCAAAAGCCTTTAAATGAGGAGTCAAAGCCAATCTGTGTTGCTGTTGGCAGTGATTTGGGATTATAAAAAGATGAGAGTATCTATACCGAGTTAGACTATTTAATATTATATCCTGTTGCTGACAATGTCCCCAAAATGGACCCAAACAAAAGCTTAGACAACAAAAGTAATATCACAAAAACAATCAAGTGAGTCACTTTATAGGAGAACTTCTTGTCTTCCAGCAATTTGTAGCTCAGCTTTTCCTGTAATATGCAGAAAACAGAGGAGGCGTGAGGCAGAACTGGGCTATGAGGCACTCTCATCTCCAATGTACAGACTGGAAACTGAGGCTGTAAGGAAGTGAAATAATTTTCCTAGTTTCTAACTCAAAGTTGCAGTAACAGAGACTATTAAAAGGGGTGCGGGACTTAGTCTGTAGCAGCTGTGAATTTTAATGCTAAGACATTTAAATTGCCTAGTGGGTTGCTTGGAATCCATGTATGGAAATACCATTTTAGCAAACTTTAAATAGTGTTTGTAAACATCACAAAGTAGCAAAATTAAGGTGAAAATATTTATATATGGAAAGAACAACTGATATCATCTACCTAGACTTGTGCAAGGCATTTGACACTGTCCCGCACAACATGCTTGTCTCTAAGATGGAGAGATATGGACTTGATGGATGGATCATTCAGTGGATAAGGAACTGGCTGTAAGGTCACCCTCAAAGAGTTGTGGTCAACGGCTGGATGTCCATGTAGAGACCAGTGACAAGTGGAGCTCCTCAGGTGTTTGTACTGGGTCCAGTGCTGTTCAACATCTTTGTCATTTGAAAAAATGTTCAAGGCCGGGTTGGATGAGGCCTTGAGCAATCTGGTCTAGTTAAGGGCATCCCTTCAAGGTTCCTCTCAACCTATGATACTCTATGATTTATTGATTTTAAACAATAGGAATGAATATAACTTTTCAACTGCTTGTTCACAGTCACACTGGAAAATGGTGAGACTTTGGGAACTGTTCTGTTGACTTAATTTTTAGAAACCAACTCTAAACCGTGTATTTCTTCCCCTCAACTTTTCCCTCAGTAGTACACTCACATAGTGGGATGCTGAATATTTTCTTTGGCAGATTTGTCTAAAGAGTATTTCCTTGTAATAGGTCTGGTGATAAATATGACAGAGAATAGTCCAAATAAGCAGATCATCACGATCCTAATTCGATGAGTGTAGTTTTTTTGCACCATAGATTTTTGAAATTAAGCTTTCTAAAATGTTGCTATTATTTATGCCATAACTATTTTATCATATTTTTCCAACTGTTAACCTTTTTGTCTTTCACCAAGGGAATTTTTAAATTATAATGAAATGTCATGTAATAATTTGTGCTATCATCTTGCTTTTTAGATTAATTTGGTCAAGTCTTTGTTTTGTATTTTTTTTAGAAAGTGTTGAAAATAGTCAACTCCCCCTGCCCTGCCCTTCGGGGAAAAAAAAAGTTGATGTTTACTTTAGAAACTTCCCCTTCAAAGAGGTCTAGTGAAATTTATACCTATAGTATGGAGCTATAATTGAACAACCTATTTCAATCCATACCAAAGTGTGGAACTAAAGTACCATACATGCACTGTGGATGAAGATCAGACTAGAAAAGAAATATAAATTGTGTGTGGAGGCTGAAAAGAGAGGTAATTGTTGCTTTCTCTTTGGAAAGAAAAGGCTAAGTGAAGAACTTATGTTTTCTTTTCATCTACCTAATGGTAAGGTGTAAATAAAACAGAATGGAACTCTTCTCAGAAGATCAGGGGTAAGACAGGAGACAGCAAGAGGCCGCAAGACCTGTTTTGAGCAGAAAGTTAGAATATCTGACCTCTTGTAGCACACATTATTGACACATTCTTTTCTATGGGAAGTTATTCTCTAATATCTGAAGAAAATGGGTTTTGTTTAGTATGCAGAGGAAACAATAATAAGAAAAAAATCATAGATTAAAGTACTAAGTGTGTGCAAAGAAATAACAGGTTTCTGATAGTAACCGCCAAAACAAAACCCGTGGGACTTATCTCCTGGCACAGAATACCCTGAATCCTGTCTCCTGTCATAAAAAGGAGAGACGGAATATCTCATCTCTCTAAAGAAGCTTGAAGCATTTTTTATTTATTTTTGTATAAAGAAAATATTACAAAAAAATCTTTCTGTAGGGGCTGCATGCTAGAAAGTTCTTGCTGAAAAATGACTGTAAACTGACACTGATTTCTTTTGCCCTTTTTTGGTGGAGGGAGATGAGACCACAGATGAGATAGACTTTTCAACCTATCTCTTTGTGTATCAGTATCAGCCTATCTATTTCAAGTTTTCAACAGTGGTGTTGAAGTCAATCAACAAAGAAAAATTAGGTCCCAGTTTTCCCTGCTGCCCGTAATAATTCAGTAATCCATACTACTCTGTTCATTCTCTAAAGGAGAAAGAGCTGCAATTCACACCTCAGAGCTGATTTGTTCCAGAGCTGGAAAGTCTATGAAAAATATATAAACATTCATTACAGTATTCGATATTAATAATTCATTACAGTATTTTATATTAATAATCTTTGAAAAAAACATTGGTGTCACCACTATTTATTTTATTCAACCATTTCTTATATTCTTCTGAAAGATGACTACGATGCATGTCCCTTTCTGAGAAGTGCCCGGTAATCTTTCATTTCTCATGACCTAAGTATGAACAGAAGACAAGGGACACATGTGGGGATATTTTCTTTTGTGTTTTTTTTTATTTTATTTTTTGAAGTGCAAGACCCCAGCCATGTGAAATGTTGAGTGTGCTCACCTTAGAAGTTGCTATACATTATTTTAGTACCTCTAAAGACCAGGGGTTTGGGGGAGAGCACTGAGAGTTTCAGAACCCGGTGGTAGGAAACCAGCAGCACCTGATAATTTTTAACATTTCTTCTGCTCTTATAATTAAAATACTAGGAAAAAAATGTTCCATACAGAAATTGTTTCTGTATTAATGACCAGTTAGGAATAAAAAGAACAGGTACAAGAAGACTGTACTTTGGCATAATATAATTTATTCATGGTAGAAGTGATGGAACCACATTAGGGGAAAATATATTTTTTAAATGAACAGGAGCAGGATTATTTTACCACTGGTTTATTCACATATATCTTTGCAGTCTGTCTTGTTAGCTGTGAGGAACTGCAGAATTTCAATATTCAGTATTAAAAGACTTCATGGAGGTAGCCTCATGAATGTAAACAAATGCAGAAAAGAAAGTGCATTTGTCTAACTTGGAAGAACTGGAACCCCTCTAGGAATGTCAATGTCATATCTATTTACAATAGATTTACAAATCATACAAAAGATTCAGTCAGGTAGAATCATGCTTACTAATACAGACAAACCTATCTTTTCATGGATTTTTCATTTTATACCCCAGATATATCCAAGCATATCCAATAAATCTTCCCATGATATTCGTGGATCTATGCTCATCAAAGAAGAGAAAAAATGATTGAGTGTGTTTATATTGAAAGGAAGAAAAGTTACTTTTCCCCAGTTCATGCTGAGACTGAGTTCTTACTTTTTCATCCTGTATCAAATAGAATAGTCCCTATTCAGACATAACAATTTATGTGATTTTATATTCTGCCAGACAATCTCTTATTCTGTGATCATTTGAATAGGCCCAGGAAGACAACTTTTCTTAAAAGAAATTATCATGGCAAAAGGTTTTGTTTTCCCTTTGGATTATATTCTAGCTTTGAAGAAAAAGATATAAATGTATTTATGGAGTAAAAAATATACAGCTCAGCATAAAGCTTAGGAAAACTCTCATATAAATCAATGGCATATTTCCCTGTGGATGAAGCACTGTCCTCACTAACAGTGATTTGAACTTGGGCACTGAAATAAAAAATGCCACAGTTTCACATTCAAACTGCAATAATGCAGACTAAGGACTCAGAGGGTAATGATTTGCCGCCTTCTTTTTTTCCAGAGAATATTCACAATACGAACTACCCACTGCTTTGCTATACAAAACTATGCTACAGTCCACAGGCAAAAAAAAAAAAATCTTATCCCTTCACGGTTTTAAAAGAAGTTCAGCAGAGAAGACTACAGGAATATGTCTTCTAGCTTTCCACAGGATCAGTGACATTACAGAAACTGACATATTTATCCCAAATAGCACAGAGATCAGGTCAAGGAATTGTTTTTGTTCTGCCTGCAAAGATTGGTCCTGTCTTCCTGTGGAGGCTTTTCATTGGGATGTAGCTGTGAGATAGTTCAGGATGATCATCAAAAGGCAGGGACTGTGTGACTTATAGGCCAGCTTCACAGGGCAGTAAATGCTGATGCGAAGAGGCTGAAACTCATATGAGTTTTTTTCATTAAGCTTTACTTATTTTAATTAATAAGTACAGAGATCCCACAGGGCCTTAAGAAAAAGGTTGACCATCTTATGCCTCATGTCATTGCTTGTTGTATCAATAGTTGGTGTCCTGGTTTGAGGTATTCCCAAGGGCCCTCAGTTCAGCATCAGTAACAGGTACAAATTGCTTAGTGATTAAGGCATCCTCTGAGGATGTGGGAGTGTGAGGTTTGAGGCCCTTTCATCTTAAAAATGGCATTGGTTTTCACACTGTTCAAACCATGGAGCTCTTCTGCAGAAGAATGAAGTCTGGTTTTATTCTGGAAAAGCAGAAGGAGACATTGGCCTTCAGGAAAACAAACCTGTGCTTTGTCTCAGTTTGAGATACCAGTTTGAGACTGTGTAAGTTATAGTCCTTTAGGAGAGGAATATAGCATTAAAATTATCTCAGGCATCAGTGTTTTCCATGGTTTTGCTCCAAGTTGTTTGAATTGTCATTTTGAGCTCCCTCACAAAGAGCCTGGCTGACTGTAACAAGGGCCACCTAGACTATATAGGTTCTGTCTTCTGTAATCTTTCTTTGTTAAATCTTAATAGCCTTAACATTTAGTTCATTAGGATGTACTGAGACATCTGATGTAGTACAAACTTCTGTGTGGATGAGGAGTGAAAGTAGAATTTTATACCGCAGATTGTCTTCTTTTAATAGTCAGCAGAGAGGCAAATATTTTTTTTTCCCTTGAAGGCATTTTTGTTATTTAGCTTGCTTCCATTCTTAAATGTAAATAATAGCCTCTCACTGCCACAACAAGAAGAGTGTAACTGACTGCTGCTCATTTTGTATTGTCCCCCTGTGAAATACGCACAGCCTGCATTCCCTGGTAGAGCTTGCTGGATTTTATAGCTAGTTTTAATATCAAGACTATTGTGCTAAAGAATAGGGGTGATATGACATTTGAAAAGACTCTCGAGGAAGAAAAAAAATATAGCAAAGTGGATAGCACTGAAAAATCATTCTGAACCTCAGATAATTTGAGCAGCTCTGCAGCAGTGTTGCTCCACTGCTATCAGTGACAGGTGCTTCAGACAGCATGTTTGCTAAGTATCCAAATATATCAGTGGTTGTCCCTCTAGAGAGACAGACTTATCTCTGCTAAGGCTGACCTGTGGAAAGGTTATTCAAAGAAAATCATCAAGAATTATATCCTGCTGGCCGCCATCACACCTCTGGTGAGTGAGAATGCCAGAGAGGATTAAGAGATCTGGATGAGTTAAAAAAGCCACAGCTGGATCCCTTCTCAGCAATTTCTGCCCTAACGCTGGTACCTGCATTATCCCATCGTTGTCTTCATCTTAATGAAAAAGGTAACAGACTTGTGGGCTGCAAGCAGTTTGAAGCATCACTGGCTGGTATCCTCTGCGGAGATGAAGGAAGTAAAAGATGCTTGGGCTGGAGCATAAGCTTCTGTGAGAGTTTGTGCAAGGGCCACTTCCCTGCCTCATATAGCCTTTTCTATCTTTCTCTTTTTGGGAGAGTGTCTCTTGCACTGCCTTTCTCTGGAGGACTAATAAACAGCATATACATCTCCATGAGTGCAGGCACCAAAGAGGTTCTTCCCTCCCAGGCAAGTGTCACTTTCTGTATTAAAGAGTACATAACGCTATAGGAACAACCATGTAAGCAAGAGGGAGGCAGAGGGATTTTTTATTTTTTAAACAAGAGCAGCTGTTTAGAACTTTGCTAGAAAGAACACTAAATAACATTATGTAATTTTAAAGTTTCAGGGTCTGATATATACATAGTGAATTTTTTTCTCCAGCTGTGAAAGCAGGAATTATGTGGTCAAACGAAGAGACGAAATTTGGTAATCAGATTTTCATAAATGCTCAGGACACGTTTACTTAGAATATAGAAATTAATATAGAATATAAAATGAAATAGCTAAAACATAAGTCCATGCCATATCATGCCAGCTTTGCTATTCTTGTAATATTACATAGCAAGGAGGCAATGAAAAGCAGTTAAGGGTTAGTAACTCCTTAAGCCACCTCTGTTGCTTGATCAGAGAATGCGAGATTTTAGATACTTAAATGGCATTTAACTGGTTAGCCCTCTGGAATATTAGTTTAAAAACTGAAATAGAAGTTTTATTGTTTCTGTGTTCATTAACTCCAGAAAAGTGAGGGATACACTAAACTTGCAACCAATGTTGTCTGTCTGAAAGCCAGTGTCCTTAAATAAATGAAGAATAAGCAATTGGAGTGAGGTTTCTGACTATTTTTCTACTAAGAAATCATTCAAGAAGCATTATTTTTGGCAATCAAGGTGCCAAATCACTATATCTATCCTTTAACACTCATTCTTCTCTCTGCTGTACCCTCTCTTTCTATTGATCTATATTGTGATCCGAATCTAAACCAGACCTAGCAATATAACTTTGCAGATAAGTAAGTTAAAAATTAACCTGAAGGAGTCTTCTAGTTTGCCAGTTCACTTTTCCTGCATTGGGATGTACACATCTACATGCATGTACTGAAAGGAGATTGAAATGCCAGTAAGTAGATCAAATGAAGAAGGGAGATGTAAACAGAAGTAATTTAAGCTGTTAAAACAAACTAGCCTCTAATAATATCTTTACATTCATAAAAATACATGGCATTAAAAAAAGTAAATAACTCTATCCATAATACTGGACTTAACAGCCTCCAACATTAGCAAATGTCAGAAGATAGCTAATGGCTGTGTAGACCTTTTTCTGGCTTGTAGTATTTGTTTGACATAGTTAAATATTCCAGATTTCTGCCTTTTATAACTTTTTGATTTCTGACGCATTCATTCAGCCTCTGTTATATATGCTCTCATTTCCCTCAAAAACACATCTTCTTTTATGAGTAGTTGTATGTATGAGAAGGAAAGCATGGACAGTAACAGAAAAGGGAGGAAAAAACAACAATTTTTTAGCCAATCTTTTAACCATTTTTAAATTTCTTTTTCTTATATCTGTAGTCACCTTCACAAGCTGGTCCGCTAAGATAAAATATGCTGCCCCTTGCTGATTCAAATATCACCTTAATTTCTGTCTGTACAGTGGTTCAAGTCTAAGCGAAAACTTTAATATCTATTTATGCTAATGTTTACAAGGTGCAACAAAGGTGCAAATCCCTACTGGTAAAGGCAGAGACTATAAGCTCTCTGTAAGAATATAATGAGAAGGAAAGGTTATTCCCTGATGCGCTGATGCTTGTTTCAGAGAGTCTTAATGAGATATATGTCTGCCAAGCACTGATGTGCAAGTTAAAGGAAATGGGGACTATGTTTAAATTTTCTCCATGAAAATGTTCAGACTTCCTTGCTCATTGCTCCTGTATAAATGTGTGCAGAAAAAGGAAGGTGGAGGAGGATGTTTACAGAGTTATTTGATCCAGATCTGTTGCAGTGTTGAGGAATAGGACATGTGTTTTCCTCTGCAAATTGGCGTCTCAGACTCTCCTTCAAACAAAACAGCTTTACATTCATCATACTAGCATTCACTGGTAACGAGTCTCGTGCTCAGCCAGATGAATTTCCTTTAGAGCTCTTCATTACTATTTGTTGCTTCTGATCATCTGTCAGTCTCAGTTATTAAATAAGACAATAGTTTCTATTGCCAGGGTTCTAGGTATCAAAATCAGCAGGGCCATAGTAATAATTAAAGGCAACAATACCATTGATGCATAGAGAGTTCTTTATCTGAAATCTAACAACGCTTGAACACATCCCCAGTTGTAGCACACCAATTTATTATTTATATTCACTATGGGGCATTGAGTCCAGGGACCATAGAAAAAATGCTTTCTTAATAGCACATGCACAATTTGACATCAGAGCTTTATTCTGCCAGACAAGCTAATGGGTCATATTAAGTGCCAGAAGCATTACCTTTTACAATTATCCCTAACAGCTTGCTTAACAAAGCACATTTTCAAAAGACAAGACTTTCTGCTTCACAGGGAGCCTCGTGCATGCCAATCTGCAGCTAAAGTTATCATCTAATTAAAGAAAGGTAAAATAGTCCTGATGATCCAGATAAATTGCTTGGTTCAATTGACTAAACTTAGATCTCTAGCATCATTTAAAATTCCTTATTGCACCATACCTGGCCTCCTGCTGCAGGTTTTCTGCAAGCCTCTGTCACATCTCCAGTTCCTGCAGATGTCTCAGGTATTCAGTGCAGCTGCTGTCTCAGCCTAACGGCTATGCTAAGATACAGCTTATTGTTATTTGCCTTATAGCCTGTTTTTTAATGCTGCAGGGAAGAGCCATGGTCTAATATTAAATTGAGGATAGTGTTAACATTGGTTTTCAGAGGTCAGAGGGAGAAAACTTGATGTCAGGGTCCCTGAGTGAACCAGCAGCCTCTGAGTGCTCTGGTCAATCTGAAAACATCTTTTTTTGATACAATCCTCCTCTGCAAACTCTTCCTCTTCTCTTCCAGCCTAGGGATTTATCTGATTTTGTTCAGGGTCAGGCTTCATACTATGCAGCTGTGTAACCCTAGAGAAAACTTTGGTGAAAACAACTAAGCTGTGAGAAGGCCCTTTGGGAAGCCTTATCCAGCACCTTCACTCACGCTTGCACCCTCCACCCTGTTCAGAAGCTGTATTTTAGCTCCAGCCCTTGCCCTTCTTCTTTGCCTGAGCTGTACTGCAGGTATGTCCATGCCTGGCCTTGCACCTTCTAGATCCTGACTTGCTGCCTTGAACACTGACCTGATTCATCCCTAGGACTAATGTGGTGATCATTGCCCTATGCTTGGTTACTGTCACTGTACCTGCTCTGCTCTTCTGGTTTGAGCACTGTGGGACTGTATCCCTTGTCACCAAGAACACTGCCCTGCCTGCCTGGCTGTCACCTTCGGCTCATGACTCCCCTTACCCTGCAGAACAGCCCACTTTCACTGTGCTCTGACATGAAGGACTTGTCTGTTAAAACCTCTGGAAACCATCTAATGTGTGTCAGTACCTCCTCCTGCAGATTATATTCTGCAGGAATATATTCTCAGAATGCACTCATGAAATACTTGTTTGAAAACACAATTTTTTGGGATTCTGCCATACCTGTGCAGTCTTCCTCATTTTCCTATTACTCTGTGGCAAGTGTGAACACGTCAGTAGGTTTCAGATTAAATGCTGTTAAAATAGGCAGTGATCTTGTGACAGTTTTTATGAAACTGAACTTGTGACTTGTAGTGACACTTCGTGCTTTTCCATCCCTCCATGCATACTCACAAGAGAGAAAGAAAATTCACAAAGTCAAAATCTAATCCTGTAGAAAAAGGGAGGCCCATTGCATGCCTGACAGCTGTCATGAGAAGAGTGAAGTTTAGAAAGTAGTCACAAAAAGGTGGAGCTTAGAAAGGAGATTGAGAGACCCTGGCCACTGAAAATGTAGGTCCTTTCCAATTGAACTACTTCTATTCTAATGCTATTCTATTCTATTCTATTCTATTCTATTCTATTCTATTCTATTCTATTCTATTCTGCTCTACTCTTTTCTATTCTAAATTGCACTCTGACTACCTTTCCTCAATAAAAACGTTGCATTACTAAAATGACCATTTGACCAAGTTATGATGTTTGATAGAACAATTTTAACATATAATTTACATATATAAAGGCAGTTGGGTATCTGAAGCATATACTGTTACTTTGTCTGAACACGTTAGACAATTGTAGCTGCCTCCTGACAACTCCTGAGGCAAAGGAAAGCAGTAATTTCAGCAGCGACAAGAGAAACAGCCAGGATTTGGGCAGGTCTTTTCCCTGACATTTCCAAAGTAAAATGGCAGCTATTTGTGCATTTACAAATCAGACTGAATGCCCATTACAACCGTTGCAAGTGTTTGTGCCACATCACATTGCCAGGTGAAAATCTGTCCCCCATAAATGCAGATGTAATTCCTGTGTCTTTCATTCCTTCTATTAATGTGTTCTGGAAGTGACTGAGCCACTCGAGGAAAAATTGAAGGAAGGAGGGGAAAGAAAAGGACTGGATGTTTATTTCATTGATGGATGATTATCACCCTTCACTGACGGATGATTTATACTAAGGTCGCTAAGGTGTGTACTCTCAAACAATCTGTGTTTTCTGAGCAAGCACAAACAAGAAGAAATGCAGAGAACAAGGATCTGGGAATAATGTGCTGCAAACTCTGAAAACAAGTTACTGCACCTCTCACATGAGGCACAGTGGATCTCTGAAGGTACATGACGAGCTGACTGTCATGTGAGAGAGCCAAACAGAAGGACATTGCTCACCCTAACAAGAAGACAAGGCTTTTTGTTTCAAACACAGGACTCACTGGAGTGACAAAAAATAACCAAATTTTCAATTCATGTGTATGTACTGTAACTTTTTACTTGATGGGTTTTCTAGGTTAAATATTCCAATAGGACTCTATGGAATAGTCATGTTTGTGTGCAAATAACGTTTTCTGGTTTTTAGTTGGTTGGTTGGTTGGCTTTTTACTCTTGATGAAATTCTCTGTGACGATAACAAGGCCTTTGTAAACAGTACAAGGTAGCCCTATAAACAGCCACTTATTTTGTGGGCTGTGGAGGAAAATGCTCTGTGCCAACATCAGTCACTGGACCAGAGAAATACCATGACTTTGTATTCTATAACCTCACAGCTGTATAGAGAATCTTTTTAAAGGCACACATGCATTGCACAGTAACCCACGGTCAGCACAAGGAATAGCTTCTCCTGGCGTGAGGTTTTCTGTTTATGTTTGCCCTGGCTGAATCAAAGCAAGTCCTATGCAAGAAAGTGCGTACTTCAGGCCAGACCCTAGGGTTAAATTACACAGTGTTTAATCCAGGGTGTAATCATACTGCATGTACCTGACACAGTCATGCTAGATAAGACTGGCACTTACAGATCATTTGAGCAAAGTCTTGGCCAGTTGTCTGGAGAGGATTTTTCCATAAGATTATTTCTAACGTGGCATATGATAAATGGCTAAAAGCAGTAAAAGGTCAGCAGGCCTGTCCTAAAAATATTGGCAGTTGAACTATTCAGAGAGACAGTGAGGAATCTTCAGTGATTTCCTTGGTATTTTTACAGGCAAAGCCATGTGCAGGAGGAGACATTCCTTTTGTAACACCCAAGAGCCGACTAACTGGTTCCAGGAGAAAAGAGCAACGTTCTGCGGATACTGCCACAGAAATGGAGAGACATATAAGTAACAGGGTAATTTCTCAGTGTATAAGTTCACTACAATACCGTCTCTCCAGCTCAGGATCAAGAGGATGAGACCTTATGATGCACTGGTGCTCATCTGAAGTCAGTACTGCTTACCGTCAGGTTTAGAGCTGCTAGCGAGACATGTTCTTGGGAGAGAAGTGCTGTGAGGAACAAGTGAAAATTCCTGAGTCTGAAGAGTTTAACCCAATGATCTTACTGCTATTCTTCCTTGCAGAGGGCACTCCCCTGTTGCTTACAAGGCTAATGCTGTACATTCCCATGCTGGTTTTCATCAGAGAATCTTAAGCATTTTATAAGCATTAATGGATTAAGTTTCACTCCACACAAAGCAAGTGCTATTAATTGTAATGATATTTAGTTGCTATCTCTCCATGACAGGAGCACTGTCACTTCAGATGGACTAAAGCATATTTATGATGCTATGATTCTACAGAGGATGGAACCAGAAAGATACGTTTTCCCTAAACTACTCCTTAAGTCACTGGCAAGGCTGGGAACTGGGTGCAGCCCGACACACTCTGCCAAGCTCTGAACTGCAGCCCAAGTCCCGCCTTGCTCTGTAAGTGACCATTTGCCAGAAACCAAGTGCACTTTCTGTGCAATCTGAGAACACTTATACCATTTAGTAAAAGAAAGGAGGAAAAATCCCATGAATACTTGGGCACCTGATTTAGATGTGCTGTTTGGCACATTTCAGGAGCTGGGACTCAGAGCTAAGGCTGATTCCTGCTTTTGAAATGCAGTTTCCCTGGTCCCTGGTATTGTCTCTGAAAAGTGTTGAAGCCACTTTTTGACTGGAGACTTTGTGGTTAAAGTACAGGTGGCGATTTCAGCCTTACAAAAAAGCTCATAGGCACGGTCCAAAACTAAAGACAACATCATATATTTTTATGAGCAAACACATTTCATGAGAGCTTGGATCTCCCTGGGATATCATTTCTTACTCCTGTTTCAAGGTCTCCTCCACATTTTTCCATTAAAAATCTACTTTCTCTGCAGCTATTTATTTCTGTTATTTTGCCACATTGTAAAACACAACAGCTTTCATTACTTATCATCCAAATTCTTTCAAACTCCTGTTCTCCAGCTTGAGAAGTCAGTAAAATTGCTGATTTAATCTCTTGGGGAAGCTGATTATTGCTGAGTTGTGTTTTGGATTTTTTTCCTTCTTTCTGTCTTTGAGTAACTAGAACGTGATTTAAGAAGATTAAAATCAATGAATGCCTATTCAGAGACCAGTGCTTACTAGACTAGGTGTCATCTGTCTTTCAGCTGAAAGTTCTGTGACTCTGTGAACCTCTATGAATACCTCCAAAATGCTAACATCTGCACAGAATGTTTATGCAAAAGCATTCTATTTCTTTCCTTGGTTCCTTTTCCCCTAAATTTTCTGCTTACTGCTGAAATCTGGTTGTCAGCTGAGGGAAGGAGGAAGCAAGTGAGAATGAATGTCAGTCTGACAAGAATTACATCACTCTGTGCTAACAGAAACCTCCCTGGTCTGCACTGGTGTCTCAACCGTCTCGAGCAATATATCAAATATTACACATCTGGAAAGAACTGAATCCTCCAGGAGTCCTGGAGATTTCCGTAGTGTTTCTGACAGCATAAAAGATTATGTCCTTATTTTCAGTGTCCCCTAGTCCTTTTCTCTCTCTCCTCCCTATTGCATTCCCAAATCCCACTTTCAAGAAAACAACCCAAGGCAAGTTGTGTCTATGTTGTCGGGTAAGGCAAGGGCCTAAAGAGATTTTGCTCCAGTCACGTTGTCCATGCATGAAAATGCTCACAAATCCTTTTTCAGATCAGTGCTGGGCAAGAAGCTGAAATCCCAGCCCAGTGGCCCTCTGCAAGTCCAGACTCCTCTTACTGATTTCTAAGAGGCATAAGCATAGGCAGGCTTGATACTTGAGTCTTGTCCCACATGCAGCTTTAGAAATCACCTTTAGAAATCACCATGATATTTCCAAGCACAGGTCCCTTGAGACCTGTAACTTGGTTGGCACTTCAGCCAATAATGTATTGTTTCTGGCAATATGCCTTGCCTCACCAGATTTTGGAATAAAATTATTTGTGTATCACCTTTCCCTTCCTAAGACTTCGATCAGTAGTAATTATAGAAATTTGCTTTCTAAGGACTTGGTAGGTTTCTGTGTTTTCTCTTAAATGATTTTTCAGAGAATTTGCTAAAGCTGGGCTGTCAATAGACACACATATCTGTGTGTGCTTTCACTTTATCTTATAAAGAAGGAGTTGCTGAACCTTCTTCACATATTCACAGGCTGTCTGAGGTGGGAAAGCACCTCTGGAGGTCCCCTAGTCCAACCTCCTGCTCAGAGAAAAGTCGACTAGAACAGGATGTTCAGGCCCTTATCCACTTGGCTTTTTAATCTCCAAGGATCACAGAATCACAGAATGTTAGGGGGTGGAAGGGACCTTGAAAGATCATCTAGTCCAGCCCCCCTGCCAGAGCAGGATCACCTACAGTAGGTCACACAGGAACGCGTCCAGGCGGGTTTTGAATGTCTCCAGAGAAGGAGACTCCACAACCTCCCTGGGCACCCTCACAGTGAAGAAGTTTTTTCTAATATTTTTGTGGAACCTCCTGTGTTCCAGCTTGTATCCAAGCTGGATGGAGACTCAAGAAATCTGGGTAACATTTTCTTGTGTTCAGTGACCCTCATGGCAAGGCTGGGGAGAAGAAAGCATTTTTTTCTTCTGCTTAAATGGATTTTTTTTGTTTTTTTAGTTTGTACCCATTGCCTACTGCCTCGTCACAGGTGTAGAGGGGAAGGGTATTTTAATTGTATCTTTAACATAAATTGAGGAGTTAAGACATATTACAGTAATGATCAGAGTAGCTGTTTAGATCATTCAGTAATGGAAGGTAAATTTGGTGATATCTCCTGTGCAGGCTGTCTGTCAAGAATATTTTCCATTGTTACTTCATCTTCTCTAACAAACATTACATCTCATTGAAGAAATATTCATATTTTTTGTCCATGTAGATTATGATGCTGACCAAGCTGCAGTTATTAGACAGTGGACTCATTTATTATAAGGGTTCTTTTTCATCTTTACTCTTTATTTAGTATACAGGATATGCAGAATTTTAGAACTGCTCTACTATTTTGCTCTCAGGTAGTTCTGGCTGAGCTGTTTCAGTAAAAAGCCTGAGGGGTTTATTCATCTCCATCAAATTACATTTATTTAAACTTTGAGCTTAAAGAAAATAAAAGCATAAATAGGGACCAAGCTGTCAACTTGACTCATCATTTACAGTTAACAAGATTAACTGGGTAGAGCAACCAATGTGAAAAACATCTCACAGTACTGCCACGGGATAAATGGACATATTTTAGTACGACAACCCTCTCTTCCCACCCCACTCTCTCTCTTTAAACATGCATATTATTTATACTGTTTATTGAATTAATATAGTGCTTATTAAGAACTGTCTCAGGTTAGGCAAAGAGTGTTTTGTTGCTTACACATTTCCATGACTGTATGGTGCAAGATTGTGGTAGAGGTAAGGGAAGACTGAATCCTAACTATGCTATGATCAGACTTAATGCTTGGAAAGAAAATCATGAATGAAATATAGGTAGTGGAGTTCATCCACAAACTTATTTCATGCAGACCACTAGACACTCTTCAGATGATAAGAACTTCTGACTACCACTCACCTGTAGTAGATCTGGCATATAATCATTGATGCAAAAGGAACTGCTGGAGTTGAAGTCAGTTATTTGTTGGTTATCAACAAAGTACTATATTAGGCAATAAATAGGCATTATATTTCAGAAGATGCACTTTTATTTCAAACAAAGTATCTGAAATCTACAGAGGAGATTCTGTGATTTTAATGGGATTTAGCACCAAAACAGACCTTTTTGCAGCAGGTATGTTGCTCTGACGTAGCTGTCAGCAACAACAACTATTCAGTTACATGCACAACTGCCTGACTTCGGGGACTTCTTTTGCTTCAAACATTTCTGTAAAGACGACTGTGGGTTCACCCCAGAAGTCCATTGTAGAATAGTATCTTTCTCTCTGAAAATGGCCTGTAGCAGCTTTTAAGGAAGAAGATTAATAAATAAGAAAGATAGACAATGAGTTAGTTCTTGCAGTGAAAGAGACATTTTGCAAATATGCAGACTTACAGAACCCTCGAACGCTCCTCAACATATGATATTTTTTCTTCTTTCCAGGACCTGGCTCAGTCAAGTCTGTGCTATACAGCCTGCACTATAATTAAAGGACTTACCAATATACCAGTGTATGGTGTAAAGAAGGAGGTGAGGAGCGCGCCTATATCCGAAAAAATAAAATCACGCGTGCAATCAAATTAAATTTATTTACAGAATATAAGCTCCTCCAAATTTAAAGGTTCGGTATCGGTGGAGAAAAAGATCAAACTCATACACTAGCCCTTGACAAAAGAATGATAATCCGGATTATCATACACTCACCTTGATCAGGCGAGGAGTCCCATCCTCGCCAATCGTCCTTGCCAGGCGTCCCTAGACCAAGGGGGAGATTTCACAACCTCAGCTACAGGCCAACCACCACGAGGTAACTCCAACGTGGCCGCTGCAAGAGCCCCATTTTAAAGACCAGTCAATGACGACTGTGGTCAATCATAGCCATCTCGGCTTCTCATTGGCTGCTGGCCAACTTCCTGGGTGTAACCGAGTCCCGACCAGCTCAGGTTCCATAGACAAGTCCGGACTAGCCCAGGTCGCAGGTTCCCTGAAATCTGCCTAGCAACAGCTTAGCTGGGGAGAGGACACACCTGCCACATATGGGTACTTTCAAAACCAGTAAAAATAAGCCCAAAGTATTGTTACATAAAATACCATCCATTAGCAAATGAGGTTGATTGCAGGTGTTTCTGTATTTCTGAAGAAAAGCCTAAACTAGTCCATGCAGGCTTTTGTTCTCTGCTTCAGAGGCTTAGTCAGAATTTGAATTGAATTGCATCTGTGCACAAGGGTTGATAATACATCTTTTTCCTGTGATAAAAGAATCAGAACAATTTGCTTTTCTTTTAATTAAAAAATCACAACTAGCCTGAGTGCTTAGCCATATTTAATCACCATGTTCTTTATTAAAACAGCAAATGACAGAGTGTTTGTCGCCAGATGGAGGAATTACAATGATATTCCTTCAAGTTCTCCCCACATTGCCTCAATGCACCCTTTGAGGAGCTAATGCTTTTCTTGACTTATGACCTTGAATCTAGAAATTTCTCTGCAAACTGAGGCAGTAATGTATATTCCTTCCCTTAGTTGTCTTACTATAACCAGGAGCACATATGTCTTTCATTCTGCACCTAGGCAGTAAGTAGGATTGTGCCCATTACCTGAAAAGGAAAAGAATGCAAAATGTCTGGAAGCCATAAAATGAACTATTAAGTATCAGAAAACATAGCTTGCCAAATTAAAGCTTTCATGAGAGTATTTTATTTTCAGTGTCTGAATATGAAATTATAGGTTTAAGGAAAACACCAGAGATGAAATATGTATGGGAGCCGCATGGTCTTATGGGCTATGGACTGAAATCCCTCCTCTCCTGATTCAGACCAATGAATTCCCACATTCACACACTCTGGTGCCTTAAAAGGATGGAAAACTACACTAAAGGGAATATCATAACATTCAACAAAGGAAAAAGACAAGTTCTGATCCAAAGAGGAATAACCCCATGCAGCAGTACCTGCTGAGGTCTGACCAGCTGGAAAGCAGCAGTCAAGGTCTGGTTATGCTTTTGGATAATGACTTTCACATGATCTATCAACATACCCTTGCAATAAAAGTTCCCATCAGTCTCCTGGGCTGCACTAAGAAGAGCATGTTGAGGTACTGGTAAGACCCATCAGGAACGCTGAGTTCACTTGTGAACTCCGCAGCACAAGAGGCATGGACATATTGGAGAGAATCCAGTGAGGGTAAGAAAAGAATGAAGGGACCAGAGATCTCTCCTAAGAGGAAAAATGGAGAGAGATGCGGTTTTTCAGCCTGGAGAAGAGAAGGCTCAGGGGGCATATTCTTAATTTGTATAAATATTTGAAGGGAGGGTGCAAGAAGGACAGAGCCAGGCTTTTGTTAGTTGTGCCTTGTGTCAGGACCAGAGGCAATGGGCACACACTGAAACATAGAGGTTCCTTGTAAACACAGGGAAACATTTCTTTACTGTGAGAGTGACTGAGCACTGGCCCAGGTTGTCCAGGTAGGTCATAGTATCCCCTTCCTTGGAGATATTTAAAAAGTTGTCTGGACACATGCCTGGATAACTGACTCTAAGTGGCTGTGCTTGAGCAGGGGGATTAGACCAGATCACCTTAAGAGGTCCCTTCCAGCTTTAGTTATGCTGTGCAATTCCATCACTATAAAGAACAGAGAAATTTTTTCCCCATTATCTTAAGGATTTTCATTTAACAAGAAAGTCTTTTTCTTGTAACAGCTTGGTAAGGAAATAGTATACCTTCTGGGCATCGTTATGTACATTCAGCTCATATTTTGGTTCATGTAGAAATGTTTTAGCACCCCATGTTTTTCCTGAAAAGTACGAACTTGACTGTTCCTGCAGAAAAAGCTGTTTCCTTTCTGTTGCCTCTTACTGTGCTAACAATCTCCTAGTAGTTGCTGAACCCTGACTGTGCACTTACTGCATTCTGGAGCAACATCCTGCCTTACCATTAAAAACTCCTTTTTCTCTTGCAGAGATACAGTCCTTTTCAGCAAGAAGTATCTTGTCATAAGTGGTTTTACAATACCGATAAAATTGCACGTTCATGAAAGCAGCAGGTTTAAAGTAAATAGTTACAGGATTTAGCAACAAATCCATGAGGACACTTTTAAGAAGCAATGATAACCACTGGGAACACTGACCAGTTAGAGAGCTGACTGAATAGCAAGAGAAACCAGACAGGGTCTGGTTGATGCGGGAGACTAGTGGAATTACTCACCTGTATCAGCCATGGCTATTTTGGTGAGGCAGAAAAAGTGTTCGCATCTACAAAAGTCCTCTGGACTTTTGAACATCATGAAGCTTATGGAACTATTAGGATTTTCTCATGAGTTATAATCTCAATAAGCACTGGCAAGTCTTTCTCTGAATTCAAGAGTTTATATTAATAATAACATCCTAACACTAATGATGTTTTATATTTAGTGATAAATTTAATCCCAATACTTAATGTTGTTTTATATGAAGTGATAAATTTAAAGAAGAAAATGTTAATGGACATTGTAAATTCTTCAAGGACATTTTATTAGATGCACAAGATGCCATGATATCATAAACACAGAGAACCCTTCATTACAGAAAAAAAGTCTTGATTAAAAGAAAAGGTGAAAATGACTAGTTTAATATGTAATATGATAGGGGAAAAAGAACCACTGGAACATAATGAATTTAAATAGAAAATTTAATACAGGCAGCTAATGAAAAAGCGAAACAATCACTGAAGTTTAAGTGGCTCAATAAAAAGCATGGCCCAGTAAGTAGACATATTATGATGAAGGTGAGGTCCTAAGTAATGCATACATTCACTGTTACATTTGAATGGAAATGTAAGAGGTAAGGATGCACAAAAAGGTACATATATTCAGTATATATTTTTGTTGTGCATGATGCTGTGAATAAAATAGAAAGCATAACATTTCTGATAAAGGTGATTATAAGCAGGTTTTGCTGAAAATCAACATTTTCAAAACCAGAAACTTATTTGTTATAAGATCTATTTTGAGGAACTTCCTGAATAAGAAAATAGACTGGGGCTAAATATGAATATGTCAGAAGAACTTTTTAAGATAAAGGGGAATTGTGGGGCAAGAAAGCATTATTATAATTAATAAACTCAGGGTAGAATTTAGAAAGCTTTTAATCATAACAGTAATGAAACTGTGATACACCAGGCTAACTGTAGTAGTCAGGCAAAAATACTTGTATTTCTGCAGAGCAATCTATAAAATGTATTGCATAACATAAATCGTTTGTGATAAAATAAAACTGTATTCAATGACATGGAATGTCTCTTCCCATCCTGTGTTGCTATTATTCATCCATCTGATCAAGATAAACATATTGATGTAGCACATTTGAATTTCTGCAGGGCATTTGAGAAAGTACTACACAATATTTTACTTTATATGAGGCAAATAAAACATCACATGGATTAACATCACTTATTGTAGCAGCTGTTAAAGGGGAGTCATCCACAAACTCAACAATTTACAGTGCTTATAGTAAATAACTCTATATCAGATATGTACAGATAAATCTTGAAGGTAAGAAAAAAAATGAGATAAATAATGAAAAAATACTTCTTTAACAGGATATGCTAAAATATCTTTTTTTTTCCACAATAATCAACTGCTCAGTAACATATGCAAGAGCATGAAATTCATGCTGAACTTACTTGATAAGGCACCTCACAGTGGAAAGTAGTAAGTCAGAAAAAAACCCACCCTTTTGTTCAGCAATAGAATATCATGTCAACACACTAGCAGTGAAGTGCTGTAACAGAATGGACTGAAATAGTCTTCAGAAGTATAAAAAGCAAGACTGTCAAACAAAAAGAAATTGCCTTGTCTCTGTACACAGCACTGTCAAGATCCTAAACAGTTCTGTAGTTCAGACCTTTAAAGGACGGAGAAAAATACTTGTGCAAGAGGGAAGATGTCAGGAGAGGAGCAAAATTGCTCTACGGATCATATTTTATGTTGAAAAGCTTTAGGAGCTCAATCTATTCAGCTTATTAAAGAAATTGGGTTTGACACTATGTCTGATAATGAGGTGAGTGCAGAGAAAAATTTGTTAACAGGATTAAATGAACAGCGAGACCAGTTTCAGTTTCTACATCCCTGAGTTGAGAAAACCAGAAATTACAGAATACAGTTTCCGAGCAATTAAAGTAATTAAGTGTTGTAAGAGTGGTACAGTGAGGTCAGAGGGACTAGGTCTAGGGACCTTGTTGCTCTCTACAACTACTTGAAAGGAGGTTTGTAGAGAGGCAGAGGTTGGTCTGTTCTCCCTAGTGGCAAGTAATGGGACGAGGGGAAATGGCCTTAAGTTTCACCAGGGGAGCTTGAGGTTGGATATTAGAAAGGATTCTTTACTGAAAGGGTTGTCAGACATTAGAACAGGCTGCCCAGGGAGATGGTTGAGTCACTGTCCCTGGAGGTGTTTAAGAGACAGGTAGATGTTGAGTTGAAGGACATGGTTTAGTGGTGTTGATCAGACTAGGAAAAGGTTGGACTTGATGATCTTGGAGGTCTCTTCCAGCCAAAACTGTTCTATGATTCTGTGGTTCTATGAGTACACTGATGAACATTACACAGTCATATACATTGGCACAGGATTTTACCTCCAGGTTGTTCTCAGCTGACTGGAGCCCTGTGAGACCGTGATGCACACTGAAGTCATTCCTTGTACTCTCCACATTGTATCATTTGTTTCTGAATCTTACAGCACTATAAGATTAAAGCTAATATTGATATATTCCCAAGGCAAATATTTCATATAAACTTGCTTTTCTAGGTTCCCTTTATTGTAGCGGCTATAAATAGATTGCAATTCATTACTAAAGGAAACCTGCACCATAAATCAAATTAACCGCAGGCTTACAGTTTCTGGTTTTCTTCTCTGGGAGCCCAGACAATTAACGCAAGTATAGGTCTCTGCACTATCTATGTCTAAAGTTGATTAAGATGTATCCTAGTTCAGGGAATTAATCATTCTTTCTAGGTCTATATCTATGTGCAGACAACAAAAACACAACTCTTGTGGGACTGCAATTGGAGAGCTCTGTGGATTTAAGACATGAAAAAAAAAAATCTAAATGTTCTTCAGGAATTTAGAATATGCAAGGTGAAAGTCAGACCCAGTAGTTAAAGGCAGATTCCAAAGTTAGACTGAATTGCTATTAGGAGCTAAGTGGGACATTACAGTATATGTTGTCGCTGAGTAAAATCTTAAGAGTAGTTCTTAATATTTGGACTTTATAGCTTTTTTGAAGAAAGTTAAATATCTTTCTATATATTTGATGATGTGGTCTCACTTCTGGAAGACAAAATACCTATTTCTTTTGTAGTGAAGAGTCAGTCAATGGTGCTGGTGGATATTTGGTGCGGCGGGCTGAAAGGCACGGACTCAGCTCTTGAGAGAAGCTAAGACAAAGTTTATTAGCAAGAAGCAGTATTTATGGGTTACAAACAGAAGACCAGATTATACAGCCAGAATTGTTATTCGTTCATGTGCTCCTTCAATCACTCTCTTATCACACAGGGAGAACAGACTTTCCCAGGTCTGTTTTGATCACACTCTCCCATTCACTCCCAGGCACATCTTGTGTACAAGAAACATCTTATCTGTCCATTCTCATGAGCAAACTCCTAACATGAGCTATACTTGGCTGGTCAGGGTCTCTTTTCATAATTAGCAAGCAAGAGTTATGTACTCATTTAGAAAAGAGCTCAAGGACGAAAGTGTTAATTCTGCAACGGAGTGCTGCCAGCACTGCTAGCTGTAAAATGTAGGGTATCCACAATTTGGAGTCTCTTTTATCTTCTCCTTCCATTATTACAGTTTTGTTTAAAAACAGTGACCATAAGCATGTTTTGAGTTTCCGTTAATAACTGATGAAAGCAAGGAGAAATCCACCTTATGCAAAATATTGTTTTATGAAATTGATTGATTTTTTTTTATTAATTTCTTGGCTTTCCTTGGATTTCTTTCAAGTGCCTACAGAGGTATTTTCCACAGGTAAACAAACAAGGACTCTGAGATTTTCTTGACTTGAGCGAAGAGCTAGATTTTTTATATCTGTCCTGCAAATCCTTCAGCATAGATGAGAATGCAATTTCTCCTTTTCTCTGTCCATATTATAGAATCATAGAATACTTTATTCTTCTTCTTCATATTAATTTTTGTCTGCAGATGAATGAACAAGCATTTGAAGGAACTGACATTATAGGATTATATCCTGGACAAGACAGAATACATGACAAGCTGTAGTGTATCTGGATACTGGGGTCTATTTAAGAAGCAAGGAGATAGAAATTTTTCCCTACTTGATGATCTAACTCACCCACTATCCCCTGCAGTGCTAAGCTCACCGGGTCTGAACTCTCCTCCCATGTAAGGAGGTCACTGCTGGTCCATGATGGTCAGGCAGAAATTCATGTCGGTGCAAGCTGTGCCACTCCTCATAATCACCAGTCACTGCCTGAGTTCCCTTAACATCCTCAGGGACTCCTCTTCACGCGTCTCCTCGACCTTCCAGACCTCCTTCCACTTCCAGGATGTTTCCTCCAATTAGAAAATTCACCTTCATCTTTCTGGACTGTGTCTTTTCCCTTCTTTTCAGAAATACATGTTTTTGGCACCACCTCCTCTTTCTAGATGCTAAGCCCCATGCTTTCTAAGTCCGAAGAGCTAAGAGCAAAAAAGAAACGTGATCAACCTCCTAACTGGTGACTCTTTTTCAAGTCTCGACACGTTCAGGACAGTGTTGAAATTTGAACTTCCAAGAAGTTTTCAAGAGGCAATCTAAAGCACAGGATATTGGATGTCAGTACTCAGAAGTTTCTTGCTGAGTGAGATCAGAATAAATGATAAAAATGACCTCAAATTCTGTGTATCTATGAGAATACCAGATGTTATCTCACCAGGTGTCTTTCTTTTGTGATGCAAGGTCACAGAGTAAGTGGCAGCAAATCTCATTATTTTGTGCTATTTAGTTACAACATTGCTTTGCAAATCAGTGATAATTATTATTTTTTTTGTTTCTTATGAACTCCAGATTTTTAAACATTTTTAGTTGATTGTGTTTTCTCTCTTTTCTGAAATATGATTTTCCTTAAGTTTATTAACATTTATTTTCCCAAGGTAAATGCAGTCTTATTTCCTTTGCACCGTCCTTCTTCTTGGTGACTGTTGGGGTTTATTTTTTTCCTTATTGATGTTTCCAAGATCTCCGTGTTGCATTTTTCATAAGTTCCTGTAACATCATCTTTGCATAATCACTAGTGCTTCTACAAAAGTACTCTTACATATCAGCAGTCTTCTGATCATGTTCTTGTTATGTTTAAATCGATTATTATGCAGTTTTCATGACTCCTTTGGATAGTTTTGCACACAAAATAATGTTTATATAAGCTGATTTTCAACAAAAGATCTCATTAAATCAACATGAATTTACAGAAGAGCTGGAGTTGGAAAGGGCCTTTAGAGATTGTCTGGTCCAGCCACTAGCACTGGACATGGCACACTAGATCTATCTTATTAAAACAGAGGGATAATAGAATCTCCCTCAACCTTCACCAAGGGCAAATTGTGCTGACTGATGTAGTGGCTTTCTACAACAGAGTGACTGCATGAGCAGACAAGGGAAGAGGTACTGGTGTCATCTACCCAGATTCATGTTAGGCCTTTGGTATGTCCCACACAACATTCTTGCCACTAAAGTGGAGAGATAGGGGGTTGATGGATGGATTCTTGGACAAATAATGAATTGGTTGGGCAACTGCTTCTGAAGAGTTGCAGTCAATGACTCAGGGTCCAAGAGGAAACCAGTAATGAGTTGTGTCCCTCAAGGGTCTGTACTGGGACCAAAACTATTTAATATCTTCCTCTGTGGCATTGACAGTGGGATCAAGCCAAGTTTTAAACTGAAAGCGTGTAGATTTAGATTAGATATAAGGAAGAAATTACTTACTCTTAAAGTGTTGAGACACTGGACCAGGTTGCTCAGATAAATTGTGAATTGTGCATCACTGGAGGTGTTCACGTTCAGTTTGGATGGGGCTTTGAGCAGTCCTATCTAGTGAAAGAAGTTCCTGTTCATGGCAGAGCGAGTTGATCATCTGTAAAAGTCCCTTCCAATCTAAATCATTCTGTGCTTCTGCGACTCTGTGTACACAGACAGTGGTAAGACAAGGGCCAGTGATTTTAAACTAGAGCAGGGTAGATTTAGATTAGATGTTATGAAGTTCTTTGCTATGAGTGTGATGAGACTGGTTGCTCAGGAAAGCTGTAGATGTCTTCTGCTTTGAGTGGGAGGTGTCCCTGTCAGTGGTAGGGGGATTGGAACTAGATGATCTTAAGGTCCCTGCCAACTCAAACCATTCTATGATCCTATGACTTACTGACAATGCTCTTCCCAGCACAGCCCAGGAAGTAGCTGTCCTTTAGTGTTGCAAGGGCACTGCCGAATTACATGCACCCTGGTGCCCACCTGGAAACTCCAAGTCTTTTTCTGTAAAGCTGCTTTTAAGCTACATTGGTGCATGGTGTTACTCGTCCCCAGTGGCACGATTTTATGCTCTCTTATTTTGAGCTCCATGAGGTTCCTGTCACCTCACTTCTTCAGTCTATTCAAGTTCCTCTGGATAACAGCACAACTCCCTGGTGCTTCAGCCACTCCTTCCAGTGTTCTGTCATCTGCAGGTTTGTAAGGGTTCACTCTAATGAAGATCTTAAACGGGATTGGCTCCAGTACAGATCCCTGGGGTAGCTCATGAGTAACTGTAGCTTTGTGCAGCTCATCACAACATTTTGTGCTCTGCAGTTTATCCGTCTTTCAGCCCACCTCACTGTCCATTTGACTTGTCTTTATTGCATAGTTTATCTGAGGGTGTTTTGAGTGACTCTGTCAAAAGCCTTGCAGAATTCAAGATAAACATCTACTACTTTCCCCTTACCCACTGAGAGAGATATCTTGTAGAAATCTATCAGGTTGATCATTCTACTTTCATAAGTCTATGTTGACTACTCCCAATTACCTTCTTCTTTTTCATATATTTGAAAATGGTTTCCAGCCAGATTTACTCCATCACCCTGCCAGTGACTGAGATAAAGCTGACCACTTGGTATTTCTCCAGATCCTACTTCTTGCTGTTCTTCAAGACAGGAATTAGGTTTTCTTCCAGTTGTCAGGAACCTCCCCTGATCATAATGACCTTTAAAGATAATCAAAAAAGGCCTTGACATGACATCAACCACCTCCCTCCTTGTGTGAGTTAGTATACCAGCACTTTAGATCTCCCTCATGGAGATTTCCCTTAAAAGGCGTGAGAACTTCCCTCTGCCATTGATGTCCATTAGGGACTTCATTATTGGTGTGCATATTCTTGGGGTGGGACCCATTCAGCCTTGCTACTGTTTTCAGGGTCTCTCTATTCCACATCACACTGCATACTTCGCTTGCCAACCCAGTCCACTCCTTCCCCTCTTCTTTCTGGGTCATAGTCTTCCCTGTTTCATTACATAAAATAATTTTAAATTGACTTGTTCTGCTCTCCATAGCAATCTAGTCTGCTTACCATTAGTCTTTACTGCTTTACTAAGTGCAGTTTATGAAGCATGCTACAAACATAATACAACAGCTCTTTAAGTACTCCAGCAAATGTGGTATTATGCATGTAGAGTGGAGGAAAAATGTGTGAGTTTTTCTTATAGGGCTGTTCTTGGAGCAGGCACATGTTGTCATCACATGAATATAGTTATTAAAGAGGGCAAAGTGAGTTCCCCGTTTCATATATATGGTTTTAATTCCCCACAGTGATGGCATAATAGATAAAAAGCTCTGCTGACAAGGCCAAATAAGTATTCACCTGAAAATCCAGTCACTGCAACGTAGAAAAAACCAAAATAATGTGGTGGCAATATAATATTTTTTTCAGATTTCTTTTGCCAACCTTTGTAAAATTTGCCCAGATGTACTCTATTAAGACCACAAATATTTTTTTTCAAAGAAACTAGTGCTTACAGAAATATTGATGTGGGGGGTTAGGGGACACATATATAGTTAGCTAGTTATTTATTTTTACTACTACTCATAAAACAAATAATGAATTGTGCATCAAAAAGCCAGGCTTTCAAATCCTTTAAGAAAAATAATATCACAATCTTTGTGGGAGAGTTTTCTGTGTTTGTTGGTTATTTTAGTTTTTCTGGGGAAGGAAGAAATAAACATGTCAAGATTCATCAGAAAGTCTGCAGTTAATCTTGACAAAATATATGATACAACACTCAGCAGATCAAATCCACTGAAATTTTATTTTATAATCTTTAGCTTTTGCAGAACCCACTTCTTTATTATTCTTTTGTTCTGACATGAATTGACATGGCTGTCTCCAAAAGGTCTTGTGCATTTAATGTACATTGGATATAAGCAGAATTTCATAACATTTGCTACAAACTTGGTGCCATTTACATCACAACTTGGGAACTTTATTACTGCCTCAAATTGCTTTACATACCGTTAGCTTTATTGTTTGTTATTCAACTTTCCTGTGTGTTCAGTTGAATCTGCAACTTGTGCAGTGATGGACAGTGATAGGAGCTGCGAAGTTAAAAGAAGGAACTTAAAAGGCTGACATTTCTTTTAAGGAACACAGTACAGGGCAGACTGTTGTTTTTCACATTCTAACCATCCAAAACAAATTGCCCACCCATTTCAGAGATGGGTTTTTATTACCAATTCGTCATCAGTCCTTGCTGATGCATCTGACAAGCCTCACCATGCAGGCAATGTGAATAATAGCAGTAGAACCTCTTATATCTCTAAAGTTGGGCATGTGTCTAAGTGCTTTAGTCACCTAAATGATTCTTTTCTTCCAGATTTCAATAATGATAAGCACAATGAAGTGGTGGGCAGAAAAAAAGAGATTCAGCTCCAGCTTATCCCTGGGTCTTCTTGCTTCCATTAACCTCAACAAGGCTTAATTACTGTCGATAATACGTATTTCTGCAAGAGCACACGTTGTTCTCATGAATCTGAATGCTCTTTCAGAGGAGGCCTATATAATTATTTCTGCTTTACAGCTGTCAGAGCTAAGATATAAGAAAGGGAAAGCAATTTGTAAAATCACAATGGAGCAGTGTCTGTCCAGGTCAAACCATGTGTTCTAATATCAGTCTGATCTGCCCATCACACAGCATGTCTCTCTTTTGGGAGTTTTTCCTGTAATCTCTAGTGGCCCCATTCAAGTATGCAACCATGGGAAATAGCTTATGAAGCAATACAATAATAACCATAATATCAACAAGTTCTGAAGAGAAATCTGATTTACATGCTTGTACGTGAAAAGTACATTTAAGTACATTTTAATAAAAAATATCAAAATCCACTTGCTGCTTACTATAAAGACAGGACAAAATTGTATTTATTAAGTGAAGCCTGCTCTAATTCTGTGGTATTAAAGCCAACAGAATTAATCTATAGCGAGAGCTAACTCCAGAAGGGTTATTCCTCTTCTCTCTCTTCCTTCTGCAAGTGCGCCAGCCCTGTCTTTTATATGACTCCAGTGATAATACTCCTGTGAGATCACTAAATCCCTAACTGATCCAAAACAAAATTAATCTTTTTGTTGGGACTTTTTCTTGGTTAGCTTTAGATCAAGTCAGCAAATTTGGCCAACTCAGTCGATATTTTGAGGTAGGCAGAAACTTATAATTGAACTGTCCCCTGAACTTTTTCTTTGCTTTTTCTTGTATTCTCCATCAATGACCAATTGCAGGACTTCTTTTGGCAAGGAATTGTATGCAGGTAGGGAGAGAGACTCTTGTGAATTCTGCTCCCTCTTGCAGGATGACACATCAGTATGCAAGATAGGTTCACTTTTCTTTTGCCGAATGACACAACATATGGGCACAAACACACACAAAGATTGGTCAATAAATATGTATTAAGATGTCACTTAAGTAGCAAAACAACAGCAAGACCAACAATTGCATAAAGTGCAGTGAGTGGAAGAGAAGCTTTCTGTTGGGCACTTAGTGTAAACGAAAGGGATGGAGATATGATTATGACAGACTTAGACAGATGATTCTTTCCACATCAAAGGGCATTACTTTCAAGTTCAGATGCTCTGATATGTTATTATCCGAGAAAGCAGCCGTTTTCACTAAACTTTCCACATGTTGCTCAGTTCTGCTCATGAAAAGATAATGATTGCAAAGGCATGCTGCAGATGCACAAGCAGCACTAGAACCAATTAGGCAAAAACGTATTTGTTGTCATCTCTTGAATACAGATTTCACTGTCACAAGGATTTGTAATCTTTGGTAGAAGAAAATATTGATCTGTCACTTCAGCACGCTCCAAGCCAAGGGAAAGAACTACAGACAGAAACATCTAATCAGGTAAATAACCTTTCTGTAACAACAGAATCTGATATTTGTATTTCGTTGTTTTGTTCTTAGACCTGTGCTAGTAGATGCTACCACCACTTCCTGATATAATTTTAGCTGTAATTTCTGTTATATACCCATGATTTTATGGTATGCCATTTAGTATATATGTATACCTATATGAATACATCTGTTTTTTTGAGAACTCTTGCCATAAATAGTGGGTTTAGTGTAGCAGGAAGATTCTTTTTATGCAATTTTATTATTTGATAAATACACAGCTTAGAGATGTCAAAGTTGTCCTACTATGATAAAATAAGTACTAGTGTAATCTGTGATTTTTCAAATGATATTAAGAATGACATGCATCTCTGTCCATCTAACATCCATATTAAAATTTTTCCAATCTCATATTTCTTATCTGGATATAGAAAAAATATCACAAACCTGATGGATTTTTATCCCATGAGACAGGAGAGTGTTCTTATCTCCTGTCTACTGATGAGCAACTGAGGAATGAAAAAACTAAAAGCAAAATTTGAAAACAAGATATTTGGTATTCTGTGAAATTTTTTCAAAGATATCTGTGTCCCATTTAAAACACTCGGTACATCTTTACAGCTGTAAGTGTTCAATACCATTAAACATCTTTTCCTAAAAGGTTTGTCCAAGGTCACAAAAAAAGTCTGCAGAGGTAGAAGAAATTTAATATAGGACTCATGATGCCAAGTCATTGCTTCATAAATAGGAGCAAACTTCCTAGTAAAAACAGTAAGAAAGTGGGAGCAGTTGTGTCAGCTGAGGATCTGTTTGTATTGAAGAGATGCCCTGAAGATGACTTAACTCAGTGCTGTGACACCATACTCTTCTTTGTAAGCTCAGTGATTCGGTCAAGCTGGCCATATGCACCAACCTCCAGACAGGTTAATGAGTCCCTTGCCAAGCCCCTTCCGAGACAGCCCTCCGGACACAGTGCTCAGTGTTAGTATCAAAAGACAGAGACTGTGCCTCAAAGGAAGTTTCAGAGGTAACCCTAAAGATGTGAATGAGAGCTCAAAGGAAGGCAGGCACAAAGAAAGTTAACTGCATGGTCATAGAATCATGGAATGATTCAGGTCAGAAGGGACCTTTACAGATCAACTAGTCCAACTCCTCAACCATGGGCAGAGTCGCCTTCCACTATGTGAGGTTTCTTGAACACTTCCAGGGGTGGGGCATCCACAATGTCTCTGGGCAACCTGTTCCAGTGCTTCACCACCTTCACAAAAAATTACTTCTTTGTATTTAATCTAAATCTACCCTCCTTCGTTTTAAACTTTTATCTGTAGCAGACCTTGGGAAAGGCTCTCTCTGTTATTCTTATAAGCTGCATTTAAGTGTTGCTGTGGGGGACTTTGTCAAAGGCCTTACAGAAGTCCAGGGAGATGACATCTACAGCTCTTCCCTTGTGCACTGGTGTAGTCATTCCATCACAGAAGATCACTAGGTTGGTCAGGCAGGACTTACCCTTGGTGAAGCCATGCTGGCTGTCTTGATTCACCTCCCTGTCTTCCATGTGCCTTAGCAGGGCCTCTAGGAAGATCTGTTCCATGAGCTTCACAGGCACAGAGCTGAGGCTTACAGGTCGGTAGTTCCCAGGGTCCTCATTTCAACACTTTTTAAAAACTGGTACATTGCTTCATTTTTTCCAGTTACCAGGAACTTTTCCTGACTGCTACGACTTTTCGAATATCATGGAGAGTGGCTTGCCAACTACAGCAATCAGCTCCCTCAGGACTCTGGGATGCAGCTTATTGGATCTCACCAATTTAAGTATATCCAGGTTTCGCAGATGGTCGCAAACCTGATTTTCTATGATGGGTAGAACTTCATTCTCTCAGTCCCTGCCTTGTTGTCCATTCACTTGAATGGAGAGCAACTGACAGTAGAAAATCAGGAAAAATTTTGTTGAGTCCCTCATCCTTCTCCATGTTAGTTGTCATCAGATCTACTGTTTTATTTATCACAAAGGTACAATTTCTGTCAGACTAACATACACGTAAAAGCCCTTCTTACTATTTTTCACATCCCATAGCAAATTTAGATCCAGCTTTATCTATCCCGATCCCATCCTTAACACTCACAGGCAGTATCCCATATTCCTCCTAGAATGCATGTCCCTGCTTCCACTGCTTATGAATTTCCCTGTTGTAGTTCAGTTTCACCAGAAGGCCGTTACTTGGCCACACTAGTCTTCTGCTCTCTTTACCTTATTTCTTGAAGATGGGAATTAAGAATTCTTGCATTTTAAGAAAAATACTTTTAAGTAACTGACAGCTCTCTTCTGGGTCTGTGAGGGCAAATTCCTGGGGAACCCATCCACTAGTTCTTTAAACAACTAAAAGTTAACTTTCCTAAGGTTCAGGGACATGTCTAGAATTTTTACCTGGCCTATATCGCTTGAGATCATGAGTTCCACCAGGACGTGATCCCTCCTCTGTCATGACTGATACAGTGGGCTTAGGAAAGTTCGTAGCTGTTCCAGAGCGGTTTCTGATAAATATGAATCCAGCTTTTATTATACAAAACAGCCAGAGAGATTCTTCTGATGAAGAGCAGTTCATTAATTAATTACCTTATGTTAGGGAAGTGTTGGGTGTGATTTTTGCCTCGGGGACAAAATGTTCATACAATCTCTTGCAATCTGACACACTAACAAAAGTTCGAGTGAAGACTAAATGTCACCTTATAGGAGAAGACAATTATCCTGGAAAAAGCTGGGCTCAATTCCATTTGACTCTGTCACTTAAGAAATGTCTCGGGATTTGTTTTGTACATCCATTTTATCTCTGCCAGCCAAGAAGGGGTAGTCTCATCCTGAATTCAGGCTCCTCTCAGGATCAACGTAGTGTACCGCTAACTTGATTTTAAACACCATTCAGGAACACAGTCCTGTGGGGAGAGACAGCACGGCATGATGTACAGACACACATCAGTTATACTGATGGCTTGCACAAAGACATATGACAAAACATTTGCCATTCACGTGTTCAAATAGCTTAAACCGTGAGGTCAGTTTAATTCTGTTTCTCATGGCACATCTGCTAAAAACACTTAAACATTTCATTTCAGACTCTGTTTTTCCAGGCTTCTGGAAAGTTCTTTCTGGAGTTGCTGATGTGCTTGATAATTTGTAGTTGTTGCTTCTAAAAAGCCTGTGTATTTTTTCTTCTTTTCAATCTTAAGTTATCAGATCACATTTTTTCTTTTTTTTCTTTGTTCTTATGTGCACATAAACCTCTCATACAACAGAATAATTATAACCTCTCACAGAACAGCATGATTATAACTCTCTTGAGGTCTGCAGTGTTTCATTAACAGATACAAGGCATGGGAATGATCTTTGTTGTCCACATGAATTCAAACGTTTTGATCACATCCTAGTAAATGGAAGTATGAAAATACAAATGACCACTGAGCTCTGTTAACTGAGACATGTCCCATACATAAAGTAAACCAGAAAGGAAGACAAAGCGCACTACAGAAAAAGCACTAATCTGAATTCAGTGTGGGAAACACAAAAGAATACCTTATATAGGTGAGTATTTCTTCATTTATGTCCGTAATGCAGACAATACAAGATCTAGAAGCGAAGCAAATGCAAATGCATACAAAAACCGAAATATAGCAGAAATATAATGTAATAAATGTTCTCACTAGATGTAGTTTTATTTCTTAAGATGAAAATATTTACTTTTCAAGAACAAGACGTGGTTGTTCAAGTGAGTCCACAGCATGTCCACGTTCTGCAGCTGCTCTGGCCAGGTTTACTCTTCAGCCACCACTCCACTTTCAGCATCAAGTGTTTTCTCAGGTAGGAGCCAGCCATTCAGCATGATCTGTGATAAAGCCCAAAGCTGATGAAGGACGACCGCTTCACATGCTTCAGGGTCATCTTCTCCCAGACCAACGGCCCCATTACAAAAGCTGATCGCCTCTGCTGTCCCCATGTGCTTGCCCTGGTAGAGCACCTGGTGCCAAGGGCTCATCCTCATCCTTGCCACCACATCCGAGGAGAGTCCCGCCGGCATCCCGCCGTGCCTGGCCAGTGTTGGGCTACCTGACGGCTCCTCCTGCCCCGCAGGAGGGTTTGGTGGTTCTGGTGGGGAGCCCTCCACAGCACAGGCATCCCTGCCCCGCTCTCATCCAGCTGATAGCACATTGGGAGTGCTCAGCATCACCTCCTCGGCAGTCTCCAGGACTCGGAGCTCATCGCTGCCCTCCCAGCTCACCCTCTTATAAGTCCTCAGGCAAGGCTTTGGTCCTGGGACGCTTCCCTGCAGCTGTTCCTCCTCCTCGGTGGCTGGTTTAGGATCAGGCACTGAGGACATGAGCTGCTTGGACCCTTCTTCACTGTTGACCTGGTCCCCTCGTCTCGCTGCTCCATCGCTCTCTGAACTAGCGCTTCTGCCCTCTGCACCAAGTCCTTCAAGTGGTGGAGAGCACAGAGGCAAGTCAGGTGCCAGACGACTCTCTGTGGGCTCGGGAGGTTTCTGCTACGTACCCAAACCCCCAGAAGCCAAGATAGCTGATGTGCGGTGCCCTGTAAAGACTGTTGCTGGGTGATACCGTCCTCTTGGCACGGCTGTCGTGAGGCTGATTCCTGCCTGTCTTCCAACCTGTGGCACCTGCTTGCCGTATTCTTCTTCCTTGTCACCTTCTGTTGACAAGTTACCCTCTTGAAGTGATAACGTGCTTTTAATTTCTTTTCTGTACCATGCCATCGTCTGAATCATCGCTTAAGTTGAAGCTTTCACTAAAGCGCTTTTTTTTCTAACAACCAAACCAAGCAAATACAAGAGCTTGCACTAGCTCTTTGGTTCTGACAGACTATGGGCTGAAAAGGACAGTCATACTGTGCCAGTGGCTTTATGGCCTGTAAGAGACTGTGCTAAAAATGTTTGTCTCAACCTTGCTGGAATTGCCCGCGAAGAAAAGACTGTGTTGGAATTGCCCGTGAAGAAACTTCAAGGCTGCAGTTTGCAAGCTTGGACCACTGATAAGTCCCAAACAACAACTTCAGAGCCCAGCCCAGATAAGCCACAGGAGTTGACTTGACTACTGATACAACTGAAGGGCCCAGCCCAGATAAGCCACGGGGCTTGAAGTCCTGAACAACAACTTCTGGACCTGGCTCAACTGTCGATACAGCAGCTGTCTCGCAAGCCCACCGGTGTGCAAGCCCATTGGTGTAACTGCTGATAAGGTAGCTGCCCTGCAAGGCGAAAATGGACTCTCCGGACACCTCTGCATGCTCCGCTGATGGAGACGACGCTGTGAAGTGTGAAGATCGCTCCTGACGACCCTCATACGCATGTGCTAACCAGGCGGAGAATGGGCAAAGCGGCTCTTGGAACACGCCACCGTGATCAGCTGTTCTGTGGAGATCTTCCCCACCGAATCAAAACAGGCGGACCTGTGAGACATCGCTGGATCTGTGCTGGTAGCTGTACTTCTTGCTATCTTGAACTTTTACTGCTTTGCTTTTCCTTTTCCTTATCTTTCCTTCCTATCGCTCTCCAGTGGTTGTTAGTCAATAAAGGATTTTGATTTTGTGACATCTGACACCGTTTGTGTCTTAATTTCACCTTTGCGATCAAAACGAATCACCTTGACTCCAACCTCTGTCAGGTATGAGCGGGTCAAGACACGTGTATTTTAGTTTCTTTAGGTATGCATCAGATGTTATGTATTCCATCAGTCTTCTTTCTAACTCCAGCCTTTG
>NW_009715450.1:24897-30026 GCF_000703405.1 Apaloderma vittatum | reverse complement strand
GGCAGCGGGGGCTTGCGCTGCCGTGGGGGCGTTTCGCTGAGGGAGGTGACGAGGGATTCATACAGCGCGGGAAAAACCACTCAGCGGACGTCAGGCTCGCAGGATGGATGCGAGATGTGGGTTCCCACCTTGGCGAGTGCACATGTGGGCCTAAGGCATAATGGAGAATCAATCATAGAACCACAGAATGGTTGGGGTTGGAAGGTACATCTCCCACTAGATTAGGTTGCCCAGAGCCCCATCCAGCCTGGCCTTAAAAACTTCCAGGGGGCTTCTACCACCTCTCTGGGCAACCTGTGCCAGGGTCTCACCACCCTCATGGGGAAGAACTTCTTCCTAATGTCCAATCTGAACCGACCCATCTCTAGCTTCAATCCATTCCCTCTAGTCCTATCACTACCCGACATCCTAAAAAGCCCCTCACCAGCTTTCTTGTCAGCCCCCTTGAGATTCTGGGAGGCCACAATATGGTCTCCTCAGAGCCTTCTTTTCTGCAGACTGAACAGCCCCAACTCTCTCAGTCTGTCTTCATAGGAGAGGTGCTCCAGCCCTCTGAGCATCCTCGTGGCCCTTCTCTGGACACGCGCCAGCACGTCCACATCTTTCTTGTGCAGTGGGCTCCAGAACTGGACGCAGGACTCCAGGTGGGGTCTCACGAGAGTGGAGCAGAGGGGGGGAATCACCTCCCTCGACCTGCTGGCTATGCAAAGGACCCAACGCGTTTAGCTTTTGTCATGTGTGTTTGTATGGGTCTGTGGGTCTTCATCTAGCTCTACTTCAAAGGAGTCCTGTATTCCTCGTGTACCAACAGATGTATTATCATGTTCAGATGATTTGGTCAAAGAGATGTCTGTTCTCCAGTGTTTAACGGTCAGCAGTATGCTACATTCACCAATCCCAAGTATGTGATTTAATCATAGAACCGCAGAATGGTTTGGGTTAGAAGGTACCTTAAAGATCATCTAGCTCCAACTCCCTGCCATGGGCAGAGACACCCCCTATCAGACCAGGTTGCTCAAAGCCCTATCCAGCCTGGCCTTAAAAACTTCCAGGAAGGGAGTGTCCACAATCTCTCTGGGCAACCGGTTCCTGTGTCTTACCACCCTCATAGGAAAGAATTTCTTACTAATATCTAATCCAAATCTACCTTCTCAGTCTGAAACCTGTTACCCCTTGTCCTGTCACTACACTTCCCGATAGAGAGTCCCTCCTCTTCTTTCCTGTAGGCCCCATTTAAGTACTGGAAGGCCACTATAATGTCTCTCTGGAGCCCTTCTCTTCTTCAGGCTGAACAACCCTAACGCTCTCAGCCTGGCCTTGTAAGAGATGTTCCAGCCGTCTTATCATTTTTGTAGCCCTCCTCTAGACCCACACCAACAGGTCCAGGTCTTTCGTGTGTTGCGTGCCCCAGAAATGGGCACGGTACTGGGGGTGAGGTTTCACCAGAGCAGAGAAGAGAGGCACAATCATCTCCCTTGACCTGCTGGCCACACTTGTTTTGGTGCAGCACAGGATGCGATTGGCCTTCTGGGTTGTAAGTGCACATTCATGACTCGTGTCCAGCTTTTCATCCGCCAACACTCCCAAGTCCTTCTCTGCAGGGCTGCTCTCAAAGGTATTTTGAATTCCCTGTGCTCACAATAGCATACAAGGTTCATAACATGTGGTGAGAGGCTTTGGACATTGCCCTGCTCGCTGGTGGAGGGCTTTCTGCCTTGGGGTACACTAACAAGCTGTTTGGGGTTCGGCCATGAGGCAGTGTCTGGCTGAACCCAATATGGTCTGTGTAGACATTGAAGCTGGGCTGTGCCCAGGAAATGCGAGCACTTTAAAAACAAGAGGGAGCAGCCAGCAAGCTGGTGGGAAAAACAAACATCTTCTTAACTGAATTAAGAAAGAATTGCAGGCAGAGATAGAGAATGATTTTAAGCTGACCGAAAGCTCAGAAGGACCAAAAGTGAATAGTAATTATGAAAACAAGCATGCTTTCTAATGTGAAGTGCTCTTCTGTAAATGTCCTCAGACACTAACAATGTGGATTAACTGTTTACAGCTTGTCACAAGTTCTGGAGGACCTTTTCGATGTGATCTTGAAATAAGCATGATTTTCCTGCCTTTCTATCACCTGTTTGGTAACAGTGCTGTCTGCTTTCCATGTGAAAAAGAATAAATGTATTAGCTTTTGCCTTAACTTGTCTTAATGGTGATTTCACCATAAATCTGTATTAGGATTGCTAGCTAAAGAATGTGGTATCTGACAGGGGCAAATGTAAACCACAGGATTTGGAAGATTGTTTTCCTGCTTCTGCTGATTTTTCCATCTGTAGATGCAAGGAGTGAGTTGTTACATAAAAACTTGTCTTTGAGAAACAGCTAGGCAAATGAAGTCAGTAATCTGTCTAAGACTTAAAAAACAGTTGCCAAATCATGTTTGGAGTGTCAATGTTGAAAGTCAGAGTCAGTCAGAGCTCCCTTGAAAGGGGAAGACAGGAACAATCTGATGCAATTTGTTAGAGCAAGCCTACTGAGAGAGTCTCTCCATGTGTGTGTCTTTCAGTTCCTGCATGTATCATTAAACTCAGGTATTATGAGGTACTAGGAATGCATTTGAATATGTTTTGCCCTGGTATTCAAAGTGTAGAAGGGAACATCTGCACTGGGTTGAGAAGACCCTACTTGTAAAGCCAGAAGATCAGTGCTGCTCCACTTCAAATCCTAAGTTTGGTGAAAGCCAATTAAAAATTTCACTTAGATAGAAAGTAGTTAAGAAATTGGAAAGAGTCCCAAGGAATTAAAAATGTCACTATACCATGTGATCAGAGAGTCTGCCACATCAGGTGCTTGTTCTCACCTGGAGTAAGTTTGAAGCTGAAGTGTGGGAAGCAGCCAGAAACTATGCTGAAGAAGCGGGTATCAGCACCAAAGATGGTTTGAACAAGTACCGGGGGAAAGCTCAAATACATACAGCCACAAAGCAGTCAGCTGCAATGTTGGCTTTGCTGCGTATTGACTGTGCCTATCTCTATAAAAAAAAGAAAAGACAGTACAAAGTTTCGACAGCTATTCCACATGTTTTGAAAGAAAAGAGGATGTTCATTAAATATCAGAAATCAAAAGGACTGCCTTGACCTCTTCTAACACTCTAGATCCAAGAAATGTGTGGAACTGTAGTTTATCCAGAGAAATTTTACTGACATTTTAAAATGCAAACAGACTGAGAAATTGAAAGTCTTCATAACGCAGAACCTTTATTGAAGTATCTATTAACTTCACAACTCTGCTAACAAATGGATTATAAAAAAAGGAAGAGCTGAGAAATGATTTTATTATACCTGAGGAATGCTATGAGGTTTCTGCCAGAGTGATAGGAGATGTGGGATAACAAACAAAATGAGGAAAGGTGTCTCAGACTCTTGTAAAATACTCTCTAATGCTGACTTACAGGTAAAGGGTTTGACATGTATGCATTACAACCTTCAGAAGCGAAAAATGAGATGAAGGGAGAGTAGAGGAAAGAAAGGTAAAGAAAAGAATATAACACAAAATAAATTCAAATGTGGTTACTAAGCATATGAATGGTCCAACTGTGTCCAGAGTCCTTAAGATGTCAGCTGTACTATATGAAGAGACCTACTGTATGTTTAAGGCACCCGTTGATTGTCTGTATGGGTTCCATATCCTCTACATAGCACAAAAACTGCAGCCATGATAGCCTGAGGGGCCAGAGAAGAGTTAAAAAAGCACACAAAGGGAGATTTCCAGCAGAAGTCAACAAAACGGGAGTAAGTTGATGTCAGTGACAAACTATGCTCTAGCGGGGGCTGGCCGAAGCTCTCTTGGCAGAGCAAGCTATCTGCTAGCAGGACGCAACGTCTGAGAGTTTTTCTGGCCAAAATGTGGGGTAAGGCAAAGAATTATAAGCCTGTAAGGAATGAGCATCAGTAGTGGACTGTGGTTTTCACAAATCCTCAGTTCCTCTCTTTCTTGTACTCAGAGCTCAAAAAGGGCATAGTGGTCGGTTCCCATGCCCAGAGCACGATGGGTGGGATGCCTGTAACTAGAAAGGGTGCTGGAGGAGATGTTGCTCTTCCAGTTCTACCTCAGGAAGCCTTGACCTGTGGCTTCCAGCTGGTTTTCTGTATTTGGAAGGCACAGCTGGGCTTGATGGAGGTCGTACAACTGTGCCTAGCCATGAGCTGAGAGGAGTACTAGGGTGGTGAGCATGGAAGTCTGGAGAATTGCCATCAGCGAGTAATGAGATCCAAAATTCTTGGACAGGGACTTTCTGAAGTCACTGAAATGGTTAGTGAGCTTAATGGCAAGACAAGGAGGCTTCACATACAGGTTATACAACAGACCCTGCATGCTACGGATTTTGAAAGCTAGTGTGTCTGTAAAGAGACTTTGAATATTATGTAGAGCTGGGAAGAGGCATCCCAGGCTCCCCCACTGCCAGATTTATTCGCTGAAAGTCAAATATCCCTTAGAGGAGATCAGACTGAGAGAATTTTTCTCTGCCCACAAGCGGAACTCGTAGGGATTTCTATATATGCCAGGGAGTATTTTCTGACAAACCAGAAATACCTGATAAAAGAGTTCCTGCTAACCTTAACAGAGACCACCAGAAAGTGCAGAACAAAGTGTACTGGGCTGGGCTGACCCGTGAAGATAAGTGACTACTTGAGCAGGGCTTTTCCCCCTGGTCACTGCACGAAAAAATGATAAAGTGGAAGAAGTAGGAGACAAGGTTTTTGTGTGGGTTACAGAGAATATGACACTGAGGCTGTGCCTGCTGTATCGTAAGGCAAGGTGGATAATTTGCTGAACAGCCTGAGCAATACCAAGAACCAAAATTCACAAAGCTGCAGCTTTTTTTTCCCACTGGAAAAATACTAGTTTGTATTCACCATGAGTGTAGGCCTTTGAGTTCAAGACAAGACTATACGGGTCTGCTAATTTAAGAGGTACCTTTCTGACACTTAAGATCCAAGTATTTGTAGGACTGCATGATTTGATGTATTGACAATGCAGAGGTTGGGAAGAATGTGGAAAGCATGGGGTTTGTATTGAAAAAGTTGATAAAGTATGAAAATATTAATTGAGTTTAGTCAATGACTGCAAGAGGTGCT
>NW_009715450.1:23717-24866 GCF_000703405.1 Apaloderma vittatum | reverse complement strand
AGAGTGTAACTGCTCTCTGAGACACTAAGATAAAGACACAAGGGATTGGTTTGTACCAAAAAACAAACAAAAAGTAGGTCATTCATAGAATTGCTTTCTTAGAATCGAATGCAATATGATATAATTCAATTATTATTGAAGATTTACAGATGGCTTCAGTGGCATTGTTACTTTTATTAGGACAGTTTGTCAAAAGCATCCATCTGCCAAGTTGGTCTGAACAAAGCCTTGTCACAGAGGCTTTGAGCTGGCTCTGACCCTTGCTGTGCAGCCTAGACTACTGTAAAATACTTGAATTACCTGCTAGTGCTTCAAATGCAGGTCTATGGATGATGCTTTTCTTGGCATGGAAAGGGAGAAGATATGAATGGAATTAGTCCACAATAAGTACATTGCCATTGTGTGGGCTGTCAGATGAAACACCATTTCCTCAGTCACAAATCCAGGGTTCCCCGGAAATGAGTGATGGTGAGATTTTTGTCAGTGTCTTGTAGTATCCACGGTAAATATCCTTTATTCCTAGAGGGCAAAACTTGACAACCTGAAAATGAATTCAGGATGAAAGAATGCGGTTTTGAAAGAGTGAATGCTGACAGGTGTGATTACATATTTATTTCTTTGGCAAGCTCCCGTGCTCAAAGCATCTTGCCAGGCTGCATGGGAATAGGCAGATTCGAAACCATTTTCATAGATTTCTATTAGTTACTCACTATCGTTTTTATTGCACAGCATATTTTGTAAGTATACAGAATGGAAATAAAGCTTTTTTTTTTTTTTCTGAAGCAATGAACAAGATGGAATACCTGCTGAGTTCCTGCCAAAAATTTTGCTTTTCCCCCTGAAAAAGTTGAAAGCTGCCTGCTGTATCAAGATGGTAACTTAACAACCTCCTTGCTGTCAGCTGTACTTTAAGTTTGACATTTCATCAGGTATTATTCATTAAAACCATTGTGGAAATACATGACTACTATATCTAGGTTGGCTTGCCAGAATTCAAGATTCAGCTGTCGTTCCTGCTCCCCTCAGAACCGTTTCTACCTTTCTGTTACACTTTGCTTTTCCTTCTAGCTTCCCGGTGCATGGGAGAAAAGAGATTGCTAAGAACTCAAAATTCAACCCATTTTGCTATATTAATAGAAAAATAGACCT
>NW_009715450.1:0-23686 GCF_000703405.1 Apaloderma vittatum | reverse complement strand
GCAGGAATGAAATTTGCAATTGTTTGTGCATCAGACAGAGCATTAATTGGTTTAGCATATTAGTTGGCTTATAATAAGGAAATCCATTGGAAGGAAGCATATTCTGTAAGCTCATACTTAAAACATGGTGTGTTTCCAAATTGCTAAGATTTACATGCTCAGAATGTGTTGAATGTCAAATGTTAACCTGTTTCAGTACATTTCTGAAAGGACATTTTCAGATCTTCAGATTGAAGAAAATATTAATTGCAAATTTTAAGGGACCTGTGTTAATAGAGGATTAAGAAAAAACATGAAATATGACAATATGACTCTTAAAGAAACTGTTAAATAATCCACACGGAAAAAAAAAAAAGACCTGAAATTCAGTCAGTTAGTCATAATGTTTGGTAAGAACATGGAAGAATATATGGACACAAGACAGGGAGAAAATTAGGTATGATTTGGTCAAGTGATACTGTGGCGAACGTACTTTTGTGTTGCTCTAAGAGAAACTTGGCTTCCTGGAGTGAAGTGATGATCATTGCTGTGGAAACATCACCTTGTGTGATCAGGGGAAAGCAGCAAACACCAGTGCAGATTGCAAATTGTGTATGTGGCATTCCCACTCCCTTTGATGAAAATTAATTTTGCTTGTCACAGGAAAGATTCTAACCTAAAATTAAGGGACTGTGAGAAGGCATTGAAAGGGAAAAGCTAAAAGAGTAATTACCATGATAGATAGTGCAAACACAAAAATTACACTGTTGAGAGTTATATGAAGTATTACATATCTTAACATGTGGGATATATTAAAGAAGAAAAATCCTTTGGCCATATTTTTGGAAAATTTCCCTTCAACTTCCTTGATCATATGAGGTCATGTATGCAAGTAACTGTGCTGTAATGTTGGTAAAAGGTCTGAAATGTGTTTGCATGGGAAACTTCCATTTTAGTGTTTTCGAAATATTGTGTGCTTAGCTTTGTCAAGTGTAAGTATTTTTCTAGACTGTTATTTAAAAAAAATAAGTGAAAAATCTATCATATGAGATTAAGACAGAACATGATAAAGGTATGGTCTTCCCTCTGGCCTGGATTTCCAGTAAATGAGCATTTGAACCAGTCTCTGCACTCTTCAGTTACTACAGACTGATTCCAGCTGTTAACCTGGGCAAAGGCAGCCCAGAGGCACTCTTGCAGAGTAAAAATCCAGCTCCACAGTGGCCTATAGGATTCTTGCTCTAATCAACATTCTGGAGAAATTTTCTTGAAAAAGTTGTAACAAATCTCTATTCAGCATGTATGAATTATGAGGTTTTTGGAAGGATGAGCAATATTTTGAAAGTATGGTAAGTTAGAATACCTTTTTCCAGAGACAGTTTCTGTCATAGAATATTTTTCTGTCATAGAATATTTTTTAAATAAAATTCCTCAGCGCAGATTTCAAGGCCTTGTGAGCAGGTATGTCTCAAAGAAAAATGTGTAAGAATGGGTTAATGTGGGGCAACCAAAACGCTGTCCTTTAGTCCCGTTCTTGGAAATGCCTAACTGTTCTGCATGAAATCAAAATAAAAGTGGTTGATACAAGCATAGAAAAATTTAGTATAGGTTGTAGAGTAAAATTAAAAGAAGAGTAGGGTACCAGCTGAGTTTGTATCATGCTTTACTTACTTTTTCATTAATAAGATATGTAGTTGTATCATCTCATATAATTCTGACATCTTCCAGCCGTTAAATTCCATTCTTGCCTGTGGCTGCTGAGGGCTGCTAGAGATAGAGTAGGAAGCGACATGGGTTCCACTCACTTGTTTTTCATTATCCCTTAGAAACTGAAAGTTTCTGAGAAGAGTGAAGGTCAAATTATTTAATTAAAAGAAGATTTTATTTTTATTTTTTTTAAATAGGGAGGGAGACCAGGAACAGTCTGCAAGACATATTGAGCTCCAAAGTGTTTTAGTTTAATCTAGTTTAGATTTAATTTAGTTTTAATTGCCCTGAATACTAAACTTATCTTAGAAGTCTAGAAAGTACTTTATTTTTCTTCTTCTGTCTTTTAGCTTCCTAACATTTCCGTAGCTTGCTTTCATCAAATAAATCTCACATAAGCTGTCTATATTCTTTGTGCTCTCACTGAATTTACTTGTTCGGAGTCTGTGATTCTTTTTAATGCCAAAGACAGGGCACAATATTTGTCACTTCAGGTAAACTGAAAAGGTAATTTCAGAATTTGAACAATGTATTGTTGGATCACACATGCTATTTGAGAAGAAATGTACAGTATCTCTTTATGATAATGGTTGCTTCTATCCTTTTTAGATAATAACAACTTCTCCTCCTCTGGCTCTGCCTGAAAATATTTTTATTGTATTTTTTTTTAAAGAAAAGCATTTAAAATATCTCTTTGTTGTGCCTTACACCTTAATTAGCCAAAGATGTCAAGGTGCCAAGATCTTGGTTTGCATGTCAATTGCTTCTTACTAGCGTAGCAGAAAAAATCAAGTTCAGTTTCTACAGCAACAGGAATATGTTTTTAGGAATATTCTCTTGTTATAGGATTTTAATGTTTACATATTTTAATATAATATGTAAATAAGCGTAAATAGTATATAGACTTTGGGTTTTTGACCAATGTGTTGAAGGGCTGGGTGTCTGAAGACATGTGTTGGGACTTTTTTTCCTATGGTTCAGTAAAACATACTACCTTTTGTTTGCCTTCTGTCTGTAGGGGAGATTGAAAGGATAATGCAAATTGTAAAAAACTTGCACAATATCATCCGTTGCAAGGGGTGATGTGCCAGCGATAGTTTGCCCGGGAGTTTTTTTTGTAATATGATGAAAGACAGGCAGATGTTAGATGAAAGAGTTAATGGAAAAGAATGATGCTTGAAAGAGTTGATAAAACAATTGCCAAAGGGGCGTATCCCACTGATGGATGGTTTATCTCTTCCAAGTAAACTAGATAAGCTAATAAATACTGGCAAATAGTAAGAGCCATCTGAACAAAAAGTTTAGGAATCACCATACCTCTGGTTAATCTTAACAGAGAATTATTTGTTTGGTTTTGACAAAATCCCATTATGGGTAAGCAAAGATCTTTAAAGGAAGATCATATTTACATAATGAATTTTTTTTTTTGAGGGACTGGATGTTTAAATTCTAATAGTTTTGGTAAATAAAGTCCAATTATTTTTTCCCCAGCATTTCTATTGTTCCTAAAATCCAACCATAGCAATGATCAAATAAAACGATTGGAAAAAAAAGGAATGAGCATATTTTTTCTTTAAGATTCATGTAGAAAAATAGAACAAAAATTACCTGCATAAAAGCATGATAAATCTACAGAAAAGTCTCCTGCAGGGTTTTTTCTTGGTTTTCGTCTTCCTCAGATTACTTTTTTTTTTTTTACTTGCTAATACAAATACTTCAAAAATGTAGGGACAGACACATTCTGTTGTTCTTATAAATTCTGGAAGGAAATCAGTGACACACTGGACCAGCAAAAAATTCTGCCCCAGATTTTTCCTCTTAGGCATATAATGCAATATAAAGAAAAAACTGTGGAAAAAGTGGATGTGTGATATTTTACTTCTGTGCTTGTTATTTTGATGCTGGACACATTTCAGCCACCGTTTTTGTCTGCTATGGTCCACATTTCACGTCCTAGATGTGTTATAATTGTGAAACTCTTTGCAGGCAACCTGTGCCTAGCTTGGAAAGTAGGTTGGTTGGAAAAATGAACAGAAACAGAACCATTTTCATGGCTCTTGCTAAATTTGGCCTCCTTTGGTGCCATAGTCATAAATAAATGTGCTTTCCTTGGAAGGATGTAATTCCATTCTGGAAAATAACAACAAAGAAGAAAAAAAATAGCAATGAAGTACCCCTGGCAAAATTCAGCAGTGGAGGTGTCAGGTAAAAACTTAGAATTGTCCTAGGGCTCCTTCTGTGAATCCAAATGTCCTCACTCCTGCCTTCTCCTCCACATGCTTCGCTTCTGTGTGGTAAGGCAGATCTCCTTATGCTGGGTGCATCATCATCTAATATCAAGCATCTGCCACATGCCCGTACGGAGTATCTGTCAACAGGTGATGACAAAGCATTTCAGATGTTAAACTGGAGGCATTAGGACAGATGCCTTTCTCCAGCCATTAAAAATAGAAGTCTGAGAACCTTCTGACTTCCCATAAAATGTCTGAGTTTAGTTCCCATTACAGAACTTGTGCCAGGTTAGAACGATTTTAAGCTGGACTCAATGTGGTAATTGTTGTTCTTAATGGGAAAAATTTTAACATAATGTGTTGGTTGTTCATCAATTACAGAAAATAACACCTGGAAGGTATCCTGAAGTTATTTCGCATAAGGAAGCACTCTTACCCCAAAATAGATTATGAATTTAGGTTGACCTTTGCTTATCCTCAGTGATGTCAGGCAAGAAACCAACATGCTGGCACAACAGCATTCTCATTAGTAAGTTCTTCAGGCATCCAGCAGCTCTGCCTTGGTTATACTGAGTAGTGTTCCTGCGTGTCTCAGAAGTCATTTACACGCTGCAGAGAGAGGCAGTTGTTGGGTGAAAGCTTCTGCTTGTGAAGTGCATGTTTCAAGAACTTTTTAAATGGTTAGATCTAGAAAGGTGTGAGGATCCAGTGAGGAGAAGATTATTTCCCTGCTAAATCAAGGACTGCAAGATTTTTGTGGCAGATAGTAGTTGAATTTCCCAGGTGAAAACCAGTGTAATTTCTGTGATAGCAGCAAGCAGCTTTGAAGACACAACAGATGAGGTGTGATTGCTTTGACTAAGAGTACATCTTGATGTTTTAGGTGGGAAAATGCTTGGCCAAGATTAATCTTGAGTATTGGCCCATTTTTAGAAATGTGCAGCCTCTGGGACCACCGCCCATCTGGTTTCAGATGATCAGGTTCTAAGGGCCACCAGTCTTTCCTCCTGCACACATGCAGCATATGCAGCAGGAGCAGCTTCCCCGCTATGGCTTCGTTCATCTCTGCTTCTAGACATCTTATGCTGTGTGAGATTTATTTCCATGATAAAGCCACTCAGAGCCCATACAGCCGGCTCACTCTTCCCTTCAGCAATGTCACCACCTTCCTTGATGTGCCTGTGATTGTCAGCAGGCTGCTCGCTCATTTGTAGTACATGTCTGGTCTCATGACAACGGGACTCCTGCAGTGTTGGCAGCAGGCTTTGGGAGCTCACGCGGAGAAATTCTGCGTCATCCTGGAAGCACCTGTGCGTGCAGAGGGCCCATGTTACCGTGTTATCTGTGGGGGATGCTATTCCTTGAACAGCTAGAGCTGCAAGCATAAGTTGCAGTTGTCCGAGGGTCTTCATGATGGAAAGGCATGATTTTCCCGCTAAGAGGGTAAAGATGTGACATCAAGGCTCTGCAAAAAGGGGCCTTCAGTGAGGAGACCTCACAGACAAATGGAGCCTCAGCTGGATCAGACCCCTCACACGCCATGGTCAGGGTAAGTCGTGTAGCAGGGCGGAGGCATGGGGCATGGAGCAGCTGAAGATTGCCCAGGAGGGCTGGGCTTGGTGGATGCTCAGGATGCTCAGGCAATGCCCACTTCTTCATGTAAGTGAGGAACGCCTGAGCACTCCCAGAAGAGGGAAGAAGCACAAATAGGTTTGGAGAAGAATCAGAAAAAGGGTTTTCTCACAAAAGTGAGACAGATTGTGGGGCTGCTTAATTTGGCTTCTAAATTATGAACAAACATGGGTAGTTAATTTTTTCTCTTGATGATTCCTTGCTGAAAAAAGACCCCTTGCCTCAAGGACTGGCTTTGAGATTAGCCAAATTTTCCAAGGAAACCTCTCTAAAGGCAGAGGTTGATTGTGTTTTTTTTTCTTATGGGATGAACTCCAGCAGAACTGGGACATCTTCCAGTAAAACATTGTAGTCTGTGCTCATACCCATGCCACACGTGAAAATTGCACTGAGCAATAACCAGTGTATGTGCTGCTTAAAGACAAACCAAACAGCGTGAAATATGTGCATGGATCTCCTGGGTGGTGGTGGACTGATGGTGTACCAAGTGTTTAAAACTCCTGGGGTGAGGACTGTTACACTGCCAGATTCATGTCATGTATTGCATTGACTGATCGTTGATCTATTGGCCAAATAAAGTATCAGTTTTATTTACCAAATATAATATGTAAATCTCTCTGTTTGGCAGTACCAGTTTACTGAGCATGATTTTACTGGCTTGTGCGGGTTGCTTGCTGCTTCATTATGCTTGCAAAAAACTTTTGAGTATGGCTACCAGTTCCTATTTCTTCACAGTTAAGTGGACAACAACCAATGATTAAATAAACAGTGTCATTAAATCCATGTGTTTGCACTAACACAAATTTAATATCAATGGAGATTGCTGGCTCTTTACAAAAATGAAATTAGCTATCTTAAATATCAAAATACTATCTGAAAAAAAGTAAAAACAAATGCACACAGCTGTAAAGGTAGAATAGAATAGAATAGAATAGAATAATTTCAGTTGGAAAGGACCTACAATGATCAATCATCTAGTCCAACTGCCTGACAAATTCAAGGCTGACCAAAAGTTAAAGCATGTTGTTAAGGGCATTGTCCAAATGTCTCTTAAACACCGACCGACTTAGAGCATATATGACCTCTCTAGGAAGCATGTTCTGGGATTTGACTGCCCTTTAGGTAATGAAATGCTTCCTAATGTCCAGCCTAAACCTCCCCTGGCATTGCAGCTTTGAACCATTCCCACATGTCCTGTCACTGGATTCAAGAGAGAAGATCAGCACCTCCTTCTCCATTTCCCCTCCTCAGGGAGCTGCAGAAAGCAATGAGGTCACCCTTCAGCCTCCCTCTCTCCAGATCAGACAAGTTCTCAGGTGCTCCTCATAGAACATTCCAGCCCTTTCACCTGCTTTGTTGCCCTCATCTGGACACATTCAAGAACCTTCACATACCTTCTGCCTGCAGTGCCTGTCTTGTTTCCCTTCCTTTTTAATCCCATTCTGTATTTATTGTGCCCCATGAGGCATCTGTTTGGTGTTCAGTTGCTGCAGGCTCCCTGTTTATTTGATGAAGAACAGTAGCTGCCACCCAAGGGCTGTTCTGTTCACCTGGCTTTGGGATTATCCCAGGGAGTTACTCTCTCTCTCCTTTTGCTGATGAAGTCAGGGATGATGGGATTTCCAGTGTAGGGTCTCCATTTAAGAGGGATAGGTCTAAATCCTCTGTGACATTGTATGGGAGGTGAGAGAAGGAGGGCTGCTTTCCTCCCTGCCTGCTGGTGCTACAAACAACTCCATGTCTTGAAGAGTTAGTGGACTGAGAAACCCCGAGTGCAGGGGATATGCGAGGTCTGTACACTGGGCAGTTGAAGGAGTTGCTGACTTAAGTCATGTAGGCTTGTCTCTGTGCTAGAAATTATAGAAATCTCACAGAGGGGTGCAGAAATCGGTGCATAGCCTTCACATGGAGTGTGCAGAGTCCATTGCTAGTTTTCGTTTCTGTATGAGATGCTGAAGAGGAGCCTTGTTTAAACATCGGTTTGAGAAGTAGTCTGGTAATGTTAGCTCTAGTGAAATAACCAGATTAAATATCAAGAACTCTGTCTGCATGACAATAGTTTTTGGTGCCACTTCCTAGGAAGGAAGAAGGACATCCTGCTGAGCAGGTTTTTCTGTATTCTCTGTGGACAGAGATGGGGTGGTTGTGGTTGCATGCTAAGGACCTTTTGCAAAAACCTTCTCTCCCTTCTTGTTCCAGTGAAGCCAGTCTTCTCATGAAGACTGGAAGAAGTCTCCTGGAAGAAGCACATCATGAAAGCAAATGGATTTGGTGTCTAGTGCATGCCTGGGCAAAGGACAAGAAGCAGAGAGGTCATTAATGAATCAGTTCTGTCCTTAATCTTTCTATATATCTGCATGAAATGAAACGCTTTGGCTCATAAAGATACTTCCCTCTCTGGCATCTAAGCCATTAAAAAGGCAGAAAGATGCTTCCTCAGTTTTCAGTGATCATAGGAACCTTTTCCATGGTGGAAAAAACACTGTGACCTCTAAAAGCTATCTTAAATCCTGTGGGAAAGCAGCAACCCAAAGGACATTTCTTGAGGTACCAACCTGCTGTTATATCAGCAGCAGCTAACCAGAATAAAGACCTCTCTGCCAGCAGGTAAAGGCTTGTTCATCGTGGGATGTGCTTACCTCTGCCATTTACCCTATGCAGACAGATCCCACAGAAGTATGAATAAGGCCAGACGTACATTTTTTTCTGACAGAAAGGGAGGTATCTTTTACATACGTCTGCCATGCCAAGCTGCCATGTTCTGCCAATGTGTTATTATTGTACTAGATGGTCTGAAAGGTAGATTTTCCTCTTCTTTCTTTTCCCTTTTCCTGACTCCACCTGAAACGCTGCAGGTGTGTGCATCCATTCTTCCAGCTCTCTGATTTATGAGCATTTCTCTTTTCAGTTAGAAGAATAGTACTAGCTCAAGCCTGCCTTCTCATTGGCAACCTTGAAAAATATATTGTTATAAGACATTTTTTGGCCCGTGCAGGAAGTAGCAAGAAGAAGTATTACTCTGTCTATGAGATAAACTATATCCCATCACATTCCTTATAATTTTATAGTCATTGTCAAATATCAAATTCTAAATAAGTTATTTTTTGTTTAGTGTCACTTGGCCATGTTGCATAAGTGTAACACCAGTGAAGTTTTTGAGAAACTGTAGTACTGAATAATACTTTCTAAAGAATTCCTAGTAGAAATATTAGGAAGATTTACCTTCACAAATATTTGTATTGGGTTGGTGTGGGAAACTTTTGGTAGTGGGAGAGCTGTAGGGATGGTTTCTGTGAGAAGCTACTAGAAGTTTCCCCCATGTCCAATAGACCCAATGGCAACTGGCTCCAAGTTGGACCTGCCACTGGCCAAGGCTGAGCCAATCAGCAATGTGCACAGTAGCACCTCTGTTAAGAAAGGGAGAAAACCCCACGTGTGGCAGTAGACAAGGGAAGGGAGTGAGAATATGTGAGAGAAAAAACTCTGCAGACACCACAGTCAGTGAAGAGCAAGGAGGAGCTCCAGGTGAGAGAGCAGCAATTTCCCTGCAGCTTGTGGTGGAGACCATGGTGGTGTCCCCCTGCAGCACATGGAGGACCCCACACTGGAGCAGGTGGATGCCTCAGGGAGGCTGTGACTCCATTGGAATCCTGCACTGGAGCAAGCTCCTGTCAGGACCTGTGACCCTATGGAGAGAGGAACCCATGCAGAAGCAAATTTGCTGGCAGGACTTAGAATCATAAAACTTTATCAGCTGGAAGAGACCTTCAAGATCATCAAGTCCAACCTTCTTCTAGCCCTATCAACACCTCTAAACCAAGTCCCTCAATGCAACATCTACTCGTTTCCTAAACACCTCCAGGGATGGTGACTCAACCATCTCCTTGAGCAGGCTGCTCTAATGTCTGACAACCCTTTCAGTAAAGAAATTTTTCCTAATATCCAACCTGAACTTCCCCTGGTGCAACTTAAGGCCATTTCCCCTTGTCCTATCACTCACCACTAGGGAGAACAAACCAGCCCCTGCCTCACTGCAACCTCCTTTCAGGTAGTTGTAGAAAGCAGTAAGGTCTCCTCTCTATCTCCTCTTCTCCAGGCTAAACAGCCCCAGATCCCTCAGCCTTTCCTCATACGACAGGCAGCCTGTGTCTGTACCCTCTCCAGCACATCAGTGTCCCTCTTGTAGTGAGGGACTCAAAACTGGACACAGTCTGTTCCTGAAAGACTGCAACCCATGTAAGGGAGCCATGCTGGAGCAATTCATGAAGAACTGTAGCCCATGGGAAGGAGAAGGGCCTACATTGGGGAAATTTGTGGAGCGCTGTCCACCGTGGGAAGGACTCCAAACTGGAATAAGGAAAGAGTATGAGGAGTCCTCCACAAGGATGTCAGAGACAATGTGATGAATTGACTGCAATCGCCATTCCCAGTGCCGCTCAGCCTGGGAAGAAGAGAGAGGTGAGAGGAAGGTGTTTTAAGATTTGGTTTCATTTCTCAGTATCCTACTCTGATTTGATTGGTAATAAATCAAATTGATTTCCTCAAGTCAAGTCTATTTTGCCTATGAAAGTAATGGACGAGGGATCTCCCTGTCCTTATCTTGGCCCACAAACTTTTTTCCTCACTCTCCCATCTCCAGCTGAGGAGGAGAGAGATGGATCATCTTCACTGGTCACCTGGCCTCCATCCAGGGTCAACTGACCACAAAGTTTAATGTTTTTCCTGAAGTTAAAATAATGCTCCATTAGTGTGTCATGCTCCTTAGTGGTTTTTGACTCTATAGGACAGGAGTCCCACTGAGGTCACAGGAGACTGGAGAGCTGCAGTCAGTTGCAGGACTAGTTGCACTTTGTTTCCAGTCTGAAATGAAATATATTTACTCCCAACAGTGCTGAAAAGGTGATAGGAACATATGTTGAAATTAGTAGGTCCTGCTAACAGGCTTTCAGATCAACCTTTCCCCCTGAGTTTTGCATTATTCTACTCAATGCCAATGAAAGGTGGGGTTTTTTTGTTATGTTCTGTTGTAAACACCTTTTCTGTAACATAAAAATGAAATGCATATGTCCATGAAGTTCATGTGAATCCATTTGCTCTACTTATTCTAGTTTGGTTCTTGTGTACACTTACTTCATGGGTAAAAATATAAAGCGTTTCCTATACTATATCTCTACTTATTGTCACAACTAAAATTCCCGAAGAGGCTAGTCACAGAAACACCTCTGTTCTGAATGCTTTTTAAACAATAAGGCTTTGAAGCTTTTCTCTCCAGAGCTATTTTGAAATGTCAAGGGAAAAGTTATTCTATCACTTTAGCTGTAGCAGTCACTATCTCAGATAAAATACATTTGATTGGTTATATTTTGTGATTTTCCTTTGAATTGGAATTTCTGCTTATTCTTCATGAGAATTATTGTGCTCCTCTCCCCATAGTTTCCAAACTAATATGTATCAGCGTTTTGTTAGCTGGCGTTATGATACGGCAAATCTTCTAAATACTTCCTTCAACAGCAGTTGAATCAGCAGAGGCATTTGCTCTGAGTGCAAAAATGGAATTGCTAACCAAACCGAGTAAAGTTTAAAAAATGCAAATAGTATTAAAAAAGAATAATGTCTCACTGCATAAAAATCATACCCATAAATAGAATACTTTAGCTGTTCATTAAGATTCTTTTCTTCTTTGCCTGCTGTTCATTTGAAGCAGCTGAGAGTTAGTGAGATGAAATGCAGTTCAGGTTACTCTCAGCTGTTAAAAAAGGAAGACAGGTCAAATGAGAGGCAGCCATCACCCCTCTGGAGATGACAGCCCCTGATCCTGCCCTTTGCCTCAGCTAGACAGACTCAGCTGGGATAACTGGTGAGGAGTGATCTGGGATGAGAAAGGCTGCGGGCTGGCGAAACACCTGAAGTGTGCTTTGTGACTGCTTGGTGTTACATTTGTCATTTATACAGAGGCACTCCAAGTGCAATGTGAAAGTCAAAAATGAACTAGTCTGCTATGACAGTGCTTCTTATCTATCTGTAATACCGAATCACAAAATAATTCATCTGGGAAAGGGTCTCAGAAGACCAACAGCCTGCTCAAAGCAAGACTGACTTCCAAGTTAGACCAAATGGCCTATGTGTAGGTAAACATGTATAAACATGGGTCAGTGGAGTATTAGCCTTAGCTGGAATGGAAAAGACCTGGACTGAAAAAAAAAAAAAAAGGTTTTGTAAACTAATATGAGCATTAAAGCTTTTCTGATAACAATTGCCTTTTCTTTGTGGAGGTCTTTATGCTTGTTCCACAGCAACAAGACCTGGTCTTTTTGATACCACCGCAATGCTACCTCCCCTAATGAAACACATCCTCGGTGAAGAAGCTTCCTCTGGGACGGTGCCAGCATACGCTGCATTCTCCGTCCTACTAACTGTCCTCCACTGTCCCCAAGCACGCCGTATGTCTGTCAATCACCATGATTATAATTTTGAACTCCTCTGCACAGAAGTCACAGTGTCCCAGAAGCAGCCGCTCCCTCCCTTAAATGTTACTAATTATGGAAGTGTCCCTTTTCCCATTAGCTCGCAGCTGCAAGCAGAAAGCGCAGAAATTGGGCTAAAATGTAAGGCAGGGGAGAGGATGTTAGATCCTTCCTTGGAAAAAGGATGGGAGGGAGTGAAAGAAAAGAGATTGAGGGCATCACTTGAGGGTGTGAGGGGAAGTGATGTGGAAAGTCTCAGAGCACCTGCATGGCTTGGGGCCACATGCAGAATACCTGTGGGTGGAGGGTCTCAGGTCACTTGGACTGACTGCTGAGGCACAGGCTCACGGGTGTACCCAAGGTATCAGTTGAGCACATGCTTTGAAACTTTTCTTCTGCATTTCTGGACCAAATTTTTAATAGCCAAAATGTCATGCAGGGGACTGGGTGTCCTCAGAACTCAGAGAAGGTATTTTAATAGCTTCACTTCAGACTTTACTGTGAACTCAATGTAATCAATTTTGTAATGTAAACAAAATCTCGATTTTAAGGGCTCAAACTGTTTCGGTGACATCCTGCTAGTGACTCCTGGTCAAAAAAAGAAAGTGTTTTTGCACTGTGGTCTATTCTGTGGCACCAAATTTTGTGCAGCAGTAGAGCCTGAGGGAAGTACAAGCAAAAGGAAGCGATCACAGAAAAATTTCCTCATCCTAAAGAGATATTTCCATATCACAAAGACAAATTTCTGTATCACAAAGAGACTTGAAGCTGGCAGAGCAGCTTTGCGCATTCCCTTGTCACAGGTCGACTGTCACGGGTGTGCAGTCAGGCAGACGAGGAGCAGCAGGGTGTGCGTCATTCCTACTATTTTTGACTGCAGAAGTACCCGCTCATGGCCCAGGGTGGCTAAATTTATGTCAGGACCTCCTGGAGATGGCACACAGTGTAACCATTGCATTATTTTACCTTACGTTGAGCCCGCTCCCCAGGGACTTTGGCTGTCCAGGACCTGTACAATCCAGCTGCCCAGCCTTGGCTCTGGCTCCAACTCAAATCACCGTGAATGCTGCAGGTAAAATCATGCAACATAAGGAAGGCAAAATTGCAGACAAGGGTAGGGCTGTTGAAAGCAATTCAGGGAGGAGAAAAAGAGTAGCATGGAAAGGTGTAATGTCCTAAAGGAAAACTGCAGTGAGGAAATGGTAGCTCAGCAGTATGGGGCAGCTTGGATGACCCTTCTCTACATGCCTGATGCCTGCCAGGCCAGCAAAGGCTCCTTAGGGGTCTTGTCAGGGTGAGGATCACACTAATCCCTTGCAACCCATTAAACCCCAGCTGTCTTTTGTGTGTATTCACCAAGAAACCTCTGCTTGGTCACTACCCAACTGATCCTTGTGTACCTTGTTGGCAGAGTCTCTCAGCACATGGTAAGAGCTGGCTAGGTAAGGTGACACAGAGCGAGGTGGCTGTACCCTGAAGAATGGCAAACAGAGTCCACAAAGATGTGTGACACCAGATATGGTTTTGCATGCCTGCAGCTCTCTCTAACAGCTAACCTTGAGTGAGATAAGAGCCTGTCCTGCCTGACAGCCACCAGACTGGGTCATCCTGAATGACATTTTCTGAAGTGGCACCATATCTCCTTCATGCCACGGGAGAGCTGTTCTCAAAGCAGAGCTGGGCTTTCAGGGCTCAAGCAAGAATTAAGCTGCTCTTCAAGCCGAGGGGAAGAAGCATGAGAGATGGAGTAAAGACGCCCTTTCATCTTGTACTAGTTCCATGTGTAGGTGCTACAGGATTTTTCTCTATCATAACCATTGCTTTTAGTACTAATGAATACTGTTGTTTTTTTTTAAAAAAAAAAGACTCAAAAGCTTGACAAACTTATACTTCTAGCACTTGTTTTGAGTAGCTATCAAATTTTTAATTTTGACTTCATCGCAGTCCTTAGCACTGTGTTCTGTGGTTTAACTGCATGTCGTATGAAAAGTTGCTTCCTCTTGCTTGTTTAACTCATCTGCTTACTAACTTCACTGGAAGCTCTTGCATGAAGAGAGGCAATGCAAAATCTTTCCATCTTTACGTCCCTTACACAATTCATGTTAGAAACCTCCAATATATCCCTATTAACATATGTCTTAACATTATATTTTTCCAAGATATAATATATATAATTTGAAATTGTATTTTTTTAATGCTATGCTTTCTAATGAAGAAAGAAAGGACTGCAACCCATGACTGCAGTTCTTTCTTTCTCTCATGATCCATCTGTAGTTTAATATGATAACTACTGATAACTACTAATGAGGGACTAAGATGTTGCACTTAAAAAAAAAAAGAATATGTATTTCGAGTCAGGTACAGACACATACAGAAGGATTGTTGGGCAGGATATTCTACTGTAAAACCCACCCTTTTTATTTACAATGCGGAAGCTTTCAAAAGTGATCCTAAACATCACTGGTCATGAAAAAAACACAAGTGGGTCCTTGTCCTGGTCTGAGCTGGAACAGAACCAGTTCTGCTCAGTGATTTTCGTTTGCAGCTCCGTCTCTTAGAAGAGACCTCACTGAAGTTAATAGAAGTGCTGCTTTGCAGACATTGTCTGCTACTAGAAGTGATGATGTCTGATGTTTATAGTTACTACCAAGGATTGGTATGCAGGAAAGCTCTTGTTTAAACCTGCTCCTATACAAACCAAGGTCACTGCTAAGTCTTGCATAACACTTTGGGGATGCCCAGATGTAAACAGTTGCACGTCTGGGGAGGAACAGACATGACAGGTGACCCAAACTGGCCAACAAATATTCCATTCCATATATGCTGTATTCAGTATACAGCTGAAGGATCACAGGGGTTAAGCCCTCTTATTCAATGGCTGGTGTCCAGGGAGGATCCGGTCTGTTCTTCTGCCTTTGATCACTGTATCCGGTTCCCCTCTGCTGCCCAGTTTGAGACTTCCCCAGTGCCTGACCTGCAGTGCCAGCATATATGTATTTGTATATATTTCATTATTTTCATTATTTTCTCTTTTATGCTACTATTACTTTATTAAAGCTGGTCTAGTTTTCTTTTTCCAATTCCTTTTCTCTTCCCTTTTGGGAAGAGAGAGGATTTAATAGAGAGCATCTGTCATTTTTCTAGTGCCCAGCCTGGCCCTAACCCTTGGCAGGCTTGTGTGATAAAAAGAAATGCATGATTCGTAGGTATATATAAATAGTTGTGAAATGCATTTAAAGAATACTTATAGAGATATGCAGTGTTCTCAATACTGACAAAAGAGGCAGCATTTATAATAGGTGATAGGGCTGAGCAATGTTATATTATTCAAAGCACCTCCTTGAAAATGCATCATCTAGGTATATAAGTCTCAGAAAAAGAAAAAAGTCTTCCAGTTCTTAATGAATCCAGTTCAAATGAAAAAAGTTGCATTCTGAATAAGAATCAAAGTGTTTTCTTATGAATTAGTATTATATTATGGAACTCAATGTTGCTCCCATGGCTTATAACAGTAGCTTATAACTATGAACTGCTGAAGTAATTCTCCGTTAATAGAATGATTCTTCTTTAGTGAGCAGCTGAGAAAATATACTTTGTCTTTCACTTTCTCTGTTGATGCTACATGAAGATTAACTAGAAGATTATGTTCCACTCCCACCTAGTGGCAAATAAAACATACATGGTACAATTTATTCTTTTTTCTTTAAAGAATATGAGAATTTGTGTTGCCTTTCTCAGAAATGACTGCATGGAGACAGTGGTTTCCTTGCAGCTTTGCTTGTGGCAGACATCAGCTCTGAGTTGCTTGAAAGTTACATACAAACAACTTCTAAATTAAAATAAACCTACTTGGGTTGGTAAAAATGAAAACCCGAAACATGATTCTGCACCTATAATAAGGCATTTTTTTGTACAAAAGAAAATCAAGAGAAGTTCAGGCCAGGGTTTTTACGACTTAGCTTTATTTTCCGCTTTTAATGTATGCAGTTAATAATGGGATGAGACTGTAAGATGACAGGTCATGTACAGAAAAAAACCAAAGTGAGTAGCAATTATTTTAACTTTAAAATAGTTCATGCAGAGTGTGTCCTACCCCCAGCACTTAGCAGGACCTCAAGCTGACTGGAGCTACCAGTAGCTCTTTGGGTCCTTCCTTGGTAGTCAAGTCTAGCCTAGACAGCGGGTCTGGGGACAGAGGTTACCAAATACCACGGGACCAAATTCAGCCCTGAAGACATCATGGATGAGATTTAGCACCAGGTTGAAGCGTCTGCATAGGAGTCTATAACCTTGCCATGCACCTGTAGCATTGGCACAGACTGCTGCTGCCGAGTCAGCTCTCATTAAAGACCATTCCTAGCACTGTGGTGCAAAGCAAATCTACTGGAGTTATTTTTCTAGAAATAGACTGATGCAACTCTGAGACTAAAATTAAGATGCTTAAAGATATGTTAATTAGCTTGTTTGATTAGCTACATCATTTTGGAAGCACAGAATCATAAAATGTTGGGAGAGGCTCCAAGAGGTCTTAAAGTCCTGTGCCAAAAAGCAGCACCTCCTCTATCAGCAATGTTCCTTGACAAGTAGTAATACAACCTAGTCTTTAATATCTCAAAAGTTGGATCATCCATATTCCTGCTACAGCTTATTCCATGCTTCTATAACCTTGGTATTAGAAGTTTTCGAGTGGAGGTTGTTTTCTCTCTAAACTGATCAACTTCTGTTTGTTCAGCCTTTCCTCACAGGTCATGTTTTCTAGATCTCTGATCATTCTATCACTGTCCCCCAGATTTTCTTAGAACTAACCAATGTGGGTAGACCAGAGGGGTCATCTAATATTTTTATGGGTTGTACTTCTGTTAGGACCCAGTAGGATATGTAAGTTTTGGCAAAAGCATGATATATTGACTTTGGCTCTGCATATGGTCCACTGAAGAGCTAGCTCTTTCTTTGCAGACTTGCTATCTAGCCCAGTCATGCAACGCATTATTCCTGCTAAAGTGTAAACATTTGTATTTTTCTTTGTTGAATGATTTGTTCTTTTAGAAAGAGTTTCTTCAGTTTAACAATTAATTTGAATTCTAACCGTAATCCTAAAGCTTATTTGCTTCTTGGCTTTTTTTTCCCAGGTTTGACAGGAATATGCTCTTTTCCATCAGCCATTAATGGATAGTGCTATGTCTAGGTCAGCCCTGCAGAAACATGTTTTCATTCAGTTTCACTGTGAGTCCATGATAGTTTCATTCTGAATAGTTTCCAGTTACTTTTGCTCTTTTCCTACAGTAATTGCATTTGTAGTTTATTTATGAGTATTCCCCTTCCAGGTTCAGCTACATGACATCTGCTGTTTCTCCTCTATCCACAGAAGGAAACTATTTTTGGATTAACATTTGTCCTTGACAAATCCACGTTGGCCACTACTTACCTCCTTGTTTCATAGATGCTTAATGATACTGGGTTGCTTGTTTCAGACAACTAGCTATCCCTCTGTATTTATTCTTGGGAACTGAAGACAACTAGCTATCCCTCTGCATTTATTCTTGGTGTTAAATGTAGGTGCCACGGTGTCTCTTTCAAGTTTTACAGTAACTCATTTGTCCTCCCAGTGTACTCAAAGATTGCTAATGCCAGTTTGTTTAATCCACTAGGATGGTATTCATGAGGCCTGGCTGATTTGAAAAAAAACCCCACTTTTCTTATTTAAATGCTTTCTAACCTGTCTTTTCTCTGTTCTAAACGGTGATTTATTACTCCTTTTGGTTCGTTAGCTAATTGATTTCTCGGTTTGTGTGAAGACAAACACAAAAAGGCATTTGGTCTTTCCTGGCATCATCTGCCAATAGATTGTCTTTCCAATCAAGCAACAAATTTATGTTTTTCTTGATCATCTTCTTGATATCCCTCCAGACTGATTTCTTGTTACCTTTGAAATCCCTCAGATTCTTGCATCTCCTCTTTTTTTTTTTTTCCCTTGACATTACTGATTTCCTCCCAATTGTTTATACTGTTGTTTTATATTAACCCAAATCATTCTGACCTAGTTTCTGTGGCTGTGTGCTTATTTCCTGGGTTTGGTATCACTGGGAACACCATAAGATAGCTAAACTGATTTCTCATTGCAGCTCCTGTTGTTCGTCTGCAATGGAAAAACTATCACTTGCAAATGAGTATCTGTACTCTGACAAGGTTTCCAAGAGCCCTTTTTCTCTTTATATTTGAGACCCATGAGATTTTACGTGTGAATTCTCTGTGCTTATTGAAGGCTGCATTCCTGAAATCCCTGGTTTATTACCTTATTCTGCCTCTTCCCTTCTTTGGGAATGTGAGTGTTATCTTTGCACAAATAGTCTTGCATTCTCTATCACTTTCTACCTCTGGTAAGGATAAAATCTACAAAAGCCTTCCATAGCTGCTTTGTGTACTCTCTTCAAAAATGAAGCTTTTCAGGAGCTATGTGTGTGTTCTTTTCCCAGCGATTTTGGGTTACTTGAACACCTTCACTAGTGCAGACTCTTGAATAGTTGTAAGCAAACCTGGCTTGCATCAGCCTCATCTACTTTGGTGACCAAGAGTCACCCAACTCCCAATGCCAGCAAACACATTCTTCCTTCCATCTGTTTTCACCAAAGTTTATTTAAAAAGCCTGTCTCCCTCAGCAGTTTGGACCTATGAGCAGCACTGACCCACACTCCAATACTTTCTCTCTGTTTTCCCAGAAATATCTACGCCACTTATATTAAAGTCTGAGTTTTTCCATAAATCTAATCATGGATGATAATATTGGCATAACTCATAGTAGGGGATAATTGCAGTGATATAAATGTTCTTTTAACTGATGAGATTTATTTTCCTTCCCTTGTGGGAAGCATTTTGTAGTGATGTGGCTGTTCCACGCTGGTGAGGCTGGACCACTCTAAGTTTGTGGTTGTGACTGAAGGTACGCAAAGTTGGTGTGTTGATGAGGCCTATGCTTCCTTCATGTGTTTTTAAAGCATCAAAAGTGCAATTTAACCAGTTTGCACACGCTACAGTTTAGTTTTATATCCAGGATTCTGCAGCACAGTGATTGAAATTTTCAAGATGCTCTCTCATTAATTGAAACTAATATCAAAGGTAAATTAAATGAAATGAAGAGGGCCGTAGTGACATTGCCAATTGATGTATTTTATTCAGTAAAAGCCTCTATTCTTCTCTTCATTGAACCCAGAAGAATCTCAGATCCACTTTGTCTCACTTCCAAGAGTCCAGGTACTTTGATGTAGAGCTCACAGTGATTTTGCCACAAAGTACACAGGCGTTGATTGTAATTTATTTTGTCCAGCTTATGTTCTCAATGTATACTTCATCAAGGCATTACAACACAGATAGAACCATTCAAATGATCAACTTCCCTTAAGATCAGATACTCACCTTTAAAAATTATATTCAATTCCTTTTCCAAAACATTACACTGAAGTTTTACGTTGAGGTGTTTAGTTAATGAGATGAGAGGGAAACATGCTGTCAGATGAATGGATAGCAATTATTAGATTTCCTGAAATTAAAATATTTTAAAATATTTTATTTTCTCAGATGATTCTTTGTATTGTTGGTATTATATTAAGCTCAATTCAGATCTAAGCTCTTAAAAAAATAATGCAAAGAATTGCTAAATCCTCATTTTGGTATGCAAACAGATAAGGAATCAGTGCAGTCAAGAAGAGCATCGTAAGTTTTGGTTTGAATGCATTGGCATTCCAGTATTTACATAGGCAAGCTGTTCAGTAAACAGAAGGAAGCTCTATAATTCTTCAAGAAGTCTTTGGAGGGATTTAAGCCCTGTATATTCTGCTTACCAGTATTTCTCATCATGCAGATATCTAGTGATGTCGCACTTTACATTGTTGAAGATATGAAAACCAGCTATTTGATGCTTAAAATGCTTCACAGAGATTATTCCTCCTATGAAGTTTTATTCTTCTTGACATCATACTTATCTACGGGGAATAATGATATTACATATAATGGATTACAGTCTATTTCATCCAAAAAAAAAAGAAAAGAAAAAGGAGGTGAATTTTTGGGTCCAAGTATCCGGTTTTCTCCAACTAGCCAAAGAAAACGAGACATAAGAAGCAAGACAAAAAAGAAAACCGGAAAATCTTTCTCTGAAAAGTTGACTGTGTTTTGTCAGTAAGACTATCTCCACTTGTGCATTGAGTGAGATTATCAGTAAGCTGAAAAGAAAATCCAATTCACTACAGAATAGTGAGATTTTAGAAGCTACGGGCACTACTCCTGAAATTTACTTCATGCAGCAGAACCTTTGGGGGAAAACCCTTTCTTTACATCCTTTCCTAAGCTTGAGTGTCTGACCTAGCATGCAGGTTTTATGTGAAGAATCTTCCATACCATAGCTTATCATGCCATAACGTGTTTTCCTTGTTTGAGATCTGCTTTCATTAGGTTTACTGTTGGATCACCTTCGTCTGTTTTTCTTTCTGCCTTGAATTTGAGCTCTGCTGAACACCAACGTCCCTCTGCACTGTGGTAGCAGAACACTTTGACTTTGGGCACAGGGGCATATGTGTGGTGTGGAAACCTCCAAATCTTCTCCTGGAATGCTGGGGAGAGGAACTGAATGTTATTTTCCTTTTTCTGAAACTTCTGTTTTAACAAAAGGACAAGAATTTACCTGCAAGTGAAGAATTACCAAAGTTTACCCTAAAATGAAAAGCAGCAGCAATGCAAGTCCTTTCCAGTTTCATGTATCTGCTTTAAAAATTGTTGTTTTTAAAAGACCGTGAAAGTGAATGCATTAAGTGAATTCTGTTATGCACTTTTTGTTGCGAGGAGCAGAAAGAATATTAAATGATGAAAAGCAGGTGTGAAATGTGTTCTGCAAATACACTGGAGATATGTCTTGATTTGAAAACAGCTTGGGACATCTGTCAGCATTTCTTAGAAGAAAAACATGTTTTCCGGTCTTAAGGATTAAATGAAATGGTTTGTTTTGTCAGTTCCCCATGTGGTATTAATTGTGAGAGATTTTTAAGGTCATAATTTCAGTCAGAAATGTTACTGAGGTCTTGAAAAAAGTCACATTCTCATGAAATTTCTGTACAAAAGGAATGACACAGGATCACTGTCACAGGCCTGGGACCTATCTGCTCTGAATGCAGAAGAATTTTAGAGTGGATAAATGAACTTAGAACATTTGAATCTAGGATTCAGAAATAAAACAAAACTTTTTGTTTGGATGGTTTTTACGAAGGTTAATGAAGAAAGCTAGACTTCTTGGAGGCAAATTAAGACGGGGAATACAGTTGGGTCCTACTTACCTCCTCGCAAATACAACTCAGAAGCTGCAGAGCTTCATTTTCTGTAGGTGATCCTGCTCTGGTGGGGGGGTTGGACTAGATGATCTTTTGAGGTCCCTGCGAAGTCCTGATATTCTGTGATTCTGTGATTTTGGATGCTAAGTGAGAAACACTTAAATCAGACTTTTTCAGGTATTTCCAGTTTTCCCTAATAATAATAGTATTTCTGTAACTTCCAGGTTTGGCTAGTATTTAAATGGAAATAGAGGATCCCACAATAATAAATAGTGTAAGAATGTGAATAAATATTTTTCAGCTGACACTGCATAGTTATTCTGTTTGGCATAAGGCTTACTGTGTGCTTGGGTGACTATTAGATCTTGAGGATGGGGAGGAAAACTTGTGGTGTTTCTGCCTTCATATCAGTGAAACAATTTCCGTCAGAAGAAAATGTATTTTGTTTTTCCATTGAGTCATTTAGAATGGATGTAAATTGTATGGCAGAGATGCTTGGACTAGCATTGACTGACTCAACTCCCGACATGCTCATGGGTGAGATTTACTGAGGTTACTGGCAGGTAATACACAGCAGGCTGCAAATGAGATCCTGATCCAAGAATGAGAAACTCATTGAGTTTATTCTGTCAGACATGTGTTGAATAAAGGCTGCTTGACTGATTTTCCGGAAGAAACCCAGAGGAATCAAAATGACAGTGTGTGTCATTCTGATGATACCCATTGTTTCTATGCAATTGGATCCATGGATATGGCTCTACTAGTAGTTCATATAGTACTTTTGTTATTACTATTTTAATTATTAATGTAACAACCAAAAATTCATGACACTCTGGCAAGTTGTGGATGTGAAATATGATGTGAAGGTCACAACTGCTTCACAGTCAGTAAGCAAAAACGTGATGCAAGATGGAGAATTGTTACTTAACAGTAATGATTTTTTTTTAAAGTTGGATACAAACCAGTTACATAGAGGATGGTAAAAGGCTGTGTTTAAAAATGAAAAGCAGATGGAAGGGAATTTATCAGTATTTTAAATATCTGTAGTATGCAAACAAAATTTTCTGTTGATATTAAGTCATTCTAGAATAGAGAAGATGACTAGAATAGCCAATGTTTTATGAGTTCCCCAATTGCTTCCCAAGCAGCAGGGAAAATGAGATACAGTGGAACAGCACAGGTAATTTACTAAATAGACATTTATATTACAGGTCCCTATAAGCTGTGAATGCATCAGCTAGAAAGGGCATAACTGTACAAAAACTTTCTCTATTAGTTGATTGCAGGTTGGGTATGAGGGTGATGGGAAAATAGGGAGATAATGAAGATGAAAATGTGATCTTGGAGCCTGTCAGGCAAAGTATTTCCAGGAGTGGTGAAGTAGTGTGTGCTAGTTGTGATACTGCTGTGGCACTTCTGCACTCTATGCAATTCTGGTTACTTGTGTTCAAGACAGTTTTGAATGACCATGCGCTATAAAGATGAGTGGAAACTGCTATTGGGACAATTATCTCCCATTTGATAAGAAGAAATTGAGAAAGGTTTGGTTGCTTAGCCTGCTTAAACAACCTGAAAAGAATAAGGGCAAAACTGGTTTGAAAAATTGTATCTGGAGATCATTATCCTTGTTACACTGCCAGCAGGGAAGGGAGAGTGCAGAGGACTCTTTGGTGATTTGACTCCATCCTTTTACTAACAACTTGGATGAGGAAATAAGATATGCTCATTAAATTTGCCAGTGACCAAAACTTAAGAGAAATTGCCGTGCTGGTGACTGGAGAAACAATTTGAAAACCAGGTAATCCATGGAGCCGTGCATTTATTTCCCATCTCTATATCTGCCCTGTGCATTACGTGAGAGTGCCTTTCCCCTCGTCCCCTTTGCCCTCCCCGTCAGGTGCCTTTTCCCATCACCACATATTATTTCCCATCTCTGCTCCACAATACTGCTGGTTATTCCTCACATTCCCCAGCTCTGAGCTGGGCAAGGGGCAGTGGGCAATGGGGCTAGCCCTGAGCTAGCCCAGGTAGGGGGGCCAGCTGGCAGGACAGGCAAAATAAATAGCCAGTGAGCTCACTGCAGTCTGGCCCTCTGCAGAGGCTCTAATTTCCGTCTTTTCCCTCCGGACATCGATTTTCACACAATTGGAAAGAACTTAATACATTTACAGATTTTTAGCTAAATCAGATAGAGAGGCAAATTGTTTCAAAGAACATTGAATGAAAGAAGAAAAAGTATCAGGTAAAAAGATAAAGCAGCTGACTAAATGCATATATTTTGTGGGGTTTTTTTTGGGAAACAGATGGAAAATAGGATGCAGTTTGATTTCACAGAATCACAAAATCACAGAATTATTGA
>NW_009715449.1:0-4397 GCF_000703405.1 Apaloderma vittatum | reverse complement strand
GTAGTTAACTTCTGTTATACTTGATAATCTTAGAGTCTTCAGATTGTTTTGGTATTATCACCTAGTAGTTAACTTCTGTTATACTTGATAATCTTGGAGTCTTCAGATTATTTTGGTGTTATCACCACCCTATGAAAACTGTTACACTGGCCCACGAGGACTATCTAGGTGACATCTCAGCAGCACTGGCTTTGGAGGCTGGCAGGGTGCAAAAAAAAAAAACAAGTGTCTGAACAGCCAAGTGTCTGAACAGCCAAGGAAGCAATGTGTGACTTCTCCAAAGAGAACTTCTTGTTCTAAGTGGATTTTACATAGAATCATACAATTGCCAGGGATGGAAGGGACCTTAAAAATCATCTAGTTCCAACCCCCCTGCCATGGGCAGGGACATCTCCCACTAGGTGAGGGTGCCCAGAGCCCCATCCAGCCTGGCCGTAAAAACATGGTGTTAAGCAAGACTGGTCCCAGTACTGATCCTTGAGGGACTTCACTTGTCACTTGCAGTAATCGTTTAATTCTGAGCTTAATGTCTTCGAGCAGGTCTTTAAAATGATCTCTTTTTCTGTTTTCCCTTTCTTCTCAAGGTGCTAAAAAAGAAGGTGCAGCTGGATTCTTTAAAGGCATTGGCAAGGGGCTTGTAGGAGTGGTAGCCCGGCCAACAGGTGGCATTGTGGATATGGCAAGCAGTACCTTCCAGGGAATTCAGAGGTAAGATGTCACGCAGAGGTTTTCAGGTACTTTCCCTATGTTGGCTTCCAGGTGGTAAAGTGGGACAGCAGTGACACGCGTTTGTTGATGTTCAGTACGGTGTGCGGTGGGATGTGTGGGGCGAGAGGTGTCTAGCAGCCTGTAACAAATAAAATTTACAATGACCTGCCAGAAACCGCTGCTTCAGAACGCATCTTGTGGTGTTGTAGTTCAGGTAGATGATAACTAACCCATTTTCTCCTTTTCATTTCCTCCCCTGATCAGAAAGTAATTGGAAGACGTGTAAATTTTACTTCTGAGATACGTTGGTGTACTGCTGAATGCAAATATTGAAATGTCATTTAAACTTACTGTAAAAACCAGGCCATTGAAGCTTTCAGGGAAAAAAACCTGTCAGTTTACAACGTGGTTCCTAGTGCATGTTTGGGGCTTCTTTTAAGGGGACCTTTGGAAAGTGTCCTACGAACCATAAGAACACCTAGTAAGTGATCCACGGCTGGGAGTGAACTCCTCCAAGTTACTGTCTAGCTGTCTAGTTGGCTAACGTTACTCAAGGTTTATTACTAGCAGTGTGTCTTTGTTATTTACACCTGTAGGGTACTCAGGAAGTGTAAGTGGGATATGTGGTAGGTGAAAGGGTGACTTTTGAAGAGACATCAGTGAAACTCTGAATTCTAGTAAGTTTACCAGAATACTGTTCCCCTCTCTCTGGCAGGGTGGCAGAGTCAACTGAAGAAGTAACTAATCTCCGTCCTCCGCGTTTCATTCATGAAGATGGCATCATCCGGCCATACGACAGGGTGGAAGCTGAGGGTTATGATTTATTTGAGGTATGACTTGCGTCGTAAATCCAGTGAAAATTCTTTAACCTACAGGGTTCTGTAAAGGACTATGTTACAAAAAAGCTGCCAGGGATCTGTGGCAGTTGTTGTCTGCTGTGAAAATATGACCCAGCCTTTTCGTAAGGAGAGCCTGGGTAGCAGAGGACACCCAGTGCTTCAGCTAAGCACGATGTGACAGAAGTACAGCGTTGCTGTTTAGTGATCTTCTGCCTGTTATATTCTGTAACTGCTTATCTCATGTTCTGGAAGGAGGTGGTAGGATTAAGAAGTAGTAGGATTAAGATTTAAATATGTGGAAACAAAGACATTTTAAGCCTCAGTTCTAATGTTTTTACTTAATAACAGAGCTGAGGCTGGTTTACAAACTAAGCAACTTTTAAATAGGATGAGTGGAGCCCGAGTTGTTCGGCATATAATGCAGCTACTGAAATTCCTTTTTTGTGTGCAGTATCAGCAGTTGGCATTTCCTTATGCTGTTCTTAATAGCGATATGCCGTAGCTACAGGCTTTGTGTGGACATTTAGCCTGCTTCTGCATCTGGATGTGGCTAACATATGGAGGATGAATAACAGTTGTTTTCAAATCCTAGATAATCAGAATTCAGTTAAGTCATATTTCAGCCATTATGTTCTTAAAACTTACCTTAAAGCGCTTATTTTGTTGCAGAAGTAACTGTCTATATTAACATGTTAAAACCAAAACTTGCATATTTGCAACTTACTCCTAGATGTTCTTTTAATCCTTATTTCCTATTCTATTTCTAATGTTTCTCTCCTTTCTCTTTCTCTCCTGGCATACGCAGCAAGAACTGGACTAACGGAGTAAACATTTTCCATAATTCTTCCCTGTTTCCGTCATGATCTTTTAATCTGCCTTAAGTATTTCGATTAAGGGCATGATTGTATTTAGCATCCCTTTTCTGTGTAGCAGTTGAATAAAACAGTGTTTCATGTTGTCCAGGCTAAGTAAACAAATAAATTTGAATAAGTGTCTTCAGTAAGATGAGATGAGTGAGATGAGAGAGATGGGGGGAGGAGGGGGGGTGTTTCTTTCCAGTATATTTGTTTTCTGAAGAATGCTTAGCTCCTCATGAATGGCAACAACAGCAGGCACTTGGAGAGAAATCGTGGGAGATCCCGAGTTCATTCATTTATCAGCATTCTCTTTGAGCTCGGGCTGTGGTTGAAGAAAGAAAGCAAAATTTTGATATTTGTGCAAAATTTTTAAAAGCGACACTGAATGGAATTTTCTTCTGTGAGAATGCTGATAATTTCATGGTACAGAAATACTGTTTCCGTAGAAAGGCTCAGCAAATTTATATTTGTGGTATCTGTAGTATGCCATAGGCCTGTCATTATGCATCTGATAAACCATTATCACTTCAAGTTACTACTGGTTCTGATACTTCTTCATGAAATTTTATCAAACTCTGATTTCATGCACAGAATTTTCTGGGGCTTTGCTGCTTCAACATACTTAAATGTAAACATTGAGCTGTTAACATAAATTTATATATATACATACATATGTGTGTGTATATATATATATATATACATACACACACATAAATTTCTAAATGAAGTGATGCCGTGTTTCATTTCAAATACACCATCTCATAAATTAAAAAGCTGAGCTTAGCAAGCTGTTCTTAGAGCAAACTGTCTGCCTGTCATACAGGAAAATAAAAATTGAGCAGAGACATCCCTCTGCTGCTAATGCCTTTTTAATCTTTAGTAGTCAACAGTCAGCTTATTTAAATTAAGGAAATTGTTCAGCGAATTCTTATTTTAGCTGATGAAGTGAAATTAAGTTGTATGTAGTGAGGTTTTTTTATTTTGACTTCTTGCACTGTGGTTTTTTTTCTGTCTATCACAATGGACAAGGTGGCACAATTAGCACTGAGAACTGGATATTATCCAGTTAGCACACATGTAATATTTCTATTTTTCTTAGCTCTAAGTGGTGTAGATTGTAATTGTGTACTAACCAAGAATGACTCCTCTGTATAGTTCGCTAATACAATTTCTTCCTTTCTGAAGTCGTTTTAACGAACTGATTTTGATTATTCTGCTAGAGATTAGTGTTCGGCACGTTTGTTTTGTAATGTAAATTGTGAGCAAGAGGAGGACGGTGTCTTTGCAGGAAATAGGATATTTATTAAGGAAGATGAGTCAGAAAGTAATTTTTATATGCATTTACAAATTTAATCACAAATAAGTTAACTTACAGGTACCGACTATTAGTGCCATTTATTTTTATAATTCAGTTTTGACCCAGCGTTGTAAGTGCTTTACCCGGAGACTCCACCTTCTCATCTCTTTTAATTGACTTGAATACGTATATCCCTTTAAAATGAACGTGTGCCTACATTCATCTTAAGGAATTGCATCCCTCAGTAGTGTCTGGTGGTTGGGCAAAAAGATGTTTCACCCAGCTGCCCACTTGTAAGGAAGGTGCAGACGTTGGCAGGCATTAGAGCTCAGCTTAGCTTAGGAGGAGCTTACATAGAGGTCTTAGAAGAGAAGTTTCTTCTGTCTGCTCTCGGCAGTTGGGTCTGTGTGCAGAATGAGGCCAGTAGCCAGGTGGAGCGGATGGGGTCACTTGTGTACACTTGTTTACGCGATGCCTTTTCCCCGAGGTGCTGGCTAGGGGCTGTACAGGGGTCTGCTCGGTCAGTTCAAAACCTGGGCGGTCAGATTTGATGTCTTGTGAGCCACGTCTGTGGCTCGTGCAGCGACTCTTGGCAGCACAGATTGCATTTTATTAAACATAAGTGCACGGGGTGCGTAGCTGGAGAAATCAGAGAACAAACAGGTCAACTCTAGGAGAGTTGTTTTCCAACCAGTA
>NW_009715448.1:77816-86173 GCF_000703405.1 Apaloderma vittatum | reverse complement strand
ATATGTTTAATTTATATATTAATTATGAATTTAATTATGAATTTAGTAATGTACTTAATTATTATTTATTAAATACATCTGCATTCAATAAGATTAAATGCACATTTTGTATTTAATACACACTGTATTAAAACATATGTTGTTATAATTCATACATTTCATAGTCTCCACGTTGCTGCTGAGAATTAATGATCATTATTTATAATCACAAAATATTCTTTATTTAAAGCAAAAAAACCCCTCGTGAAATGTTTAAAGTATATCTGTCACACTACCAGCAGGTCAGAGATTTTCATTGCAAAGACATTTTGAACCATGGTAGAAAAATATTTGAAATTAATACATACACACAGATTTCTGGGGATTTGTGAAAGACATCTATAGCTTACTAATTAACACCTTATTCTCCATATTTTAGTGTAAGAAAAATACTTAATGGTGAAGCTATATCCCACATGTGTACGTTGCAGGAATTTACACTGCAAGCATTTGCAGCACTTTACATTCAGCATTTCTGGATTATTTTTTCTTGTTTTCTACCTGAATTATAGCAATTGCTGTTCTTCCTCCGATAACCCTCTCAGAAATAACATGTTTAAGCCTATATAGGATCAAAGCTTCAGGGTTAAGATGGTAACACATACATGAATGTCCTTAGCTCCTGTTAACATTCATTTCAGTTATTTTGATTCATATAGCAACAAAATCAAAAACAGAAGAAATGTCATATCTACAAACATTTAAAAAATTAAAATACATGCTAAGAATCATCTGATCCAAAACTCATATATAAAAATATTTTTAAAATATTAAATAAAACCCAAGGATTGTCTGATCCAAAACTCAAAGCTAGGGCAAAGACTTTCCTTGATTTCACAAAACTGTGGAGCTTCTGAAAATTTAGTATTCAAACCAATTTGATTTTATATTAGTATTTCATTCCCTAGAAGTCTTCCCAGCATACTAAAAAAAAAGTGTTTGCATTTTTTTAAGTATAGTTTTCTTTTCGATGGTTTATTTTATTTTTCTACTTATATGACACCAATTAATGCCCTGGATTGTGCCTGAGAGGATTGTTTTAAAAGGCGATATCATGTATTGCTGTTTCAGCACATGTGGAAAGAGAGTGCATTTATTTCTGTTTCTGGTTAAAGATTGACTGCAACACAGTGATCCACTTGTGCAGATATTTTGTACTGGCAGGATGTTAAGAAACTTAAGTTTGAGAATTCTTCATGTTTATTCAACAGAAACTATCCTGTAAAGGAACTAGTGTCTCAAATGAAGACTCATAGGTCTTTGTGTGATACTCCTACCAAGTGAACCAAAAAGAAAGATGAAGACAAAGAGTCCAGCCAAAAGATTGCTATAATATGCAAAAATTTCATGTATCCTCTATCCATACAATCCGGCAATGCTTCAGTGCATGCTATAGAACCACAGTAGTTTCACATTCATCAGGCGCTGGTGGTCTAATTTATCTGAGATATGCCTGATTTCATCCTACCCATCCAAATTTTAGGATGTTCCATGAAGCACAGCCATTAGAAAATGCAAATAGAAAATAGATACTTTCAAGGTATTAACAACAAATTAATAACACTTTAGGATATTATCAGTCCTCATATTCTAAAGCTCAGTTTAGCTAACAGTTAAACCTGCAAGTTCAAAAAACTGTTTCAATTTTCTTTACAGTATGCAGCCCACAAGAAGACACAGTGTATTACCTCAGTTTCTGGAGTAGGAGATGGAGTAATGGAACCAAGCGATCCTTTTCGTGAGTCCTGGAGATCTGTGGGAATGGACACGGGACGCTGCCACTGAGTTGTTCCTGTTGGTATGTGCCAGTAGTAGATCCCAGCAATGTCATTGATTTTCTTCCAGCCAGGTGGTAAGTCTGGGTCTGTCTGAAATGAATGATCACTCCAGATATCTGCTGGGAACAGGGCAGGGGGAGGGTTGGAAGAGGGGGAGAAGAAGAAAAGAAGAAAAAGATCATGAGTCAAGGTTACTAAGACACGAACATGACTAAGACGAGTCTGCTCCTGATGCAAGTGATGCACAGCCGGTACTGCTGTACTGTACAGTCCCCGTGTAAATGAACATTCTAAATTATTGAGACTCAAAGTAAGGCGACAAAGCCTAGTTTGACTTTGTTGATAAAGAGAGGAAGAAAATACAGCACTTACCAAAAACCTGTTCTAATATGGCAGCTATCTAATACCACCAGATAAACTAGCTCTTCTTAATAAGTCTTAGCTTTAAATACATTAAATCACAGCATATAAACAAATATTTGGAGTTGTGGTGTACTCTATCCTCTTCATCATAGCACCTTTCTTTATCAATGCATGGTAGCAGAGCACATATTTCTGCTAATCAAAGTCAGCTTATCACAACAGAACGCCACCATCACCAGCCAAACAACCTGCACTGGTTTTACTTACAACATCTGAAAAACCACTTGTTCAAAATGATGAGAACAAAAGAACTGAGCAATCATTTTATACACACACATCCCAATTGTCATAAATAAACATACTGTTTTCAATTTATTTTATAATGCAGTGGGAAAAAAAAAATCAAAACCTCATCCACAGTGCCAACAGAGAGACAAAATACCGGCTCCTACTAACTGAAGGATGCATCAGCAATCCATACCATAATTAGAGATACTCCCAGATTTGCCTGGGACTACAGATGCATACAAGAGATGTCAACAGTGGAGAGCACATATTGCTCTTTAGAAAGGCAGAGGTGTCACTTATGTGCTGCCCAGCTGTACCCCAGCAGGGGCAGTTACCTTCTGCAGGATAAGCACTTGCCAGTGGCTGGGAAGAGGAGCCACCCGCAACTTTCCAGCTAAACTACTTCAGTGGTTTCCTTATGGTACATGCTATTAACCCACTGCTGTGGGGGTCTGCTCCAAGGACCACTGAGCTGCAGGGAGAAACAAGTAGCCTCCTGGACTGACATTTCCACCAGCACTTGAGCAGACATGATGAAGGCTGACATCAGGACAATGAACTGAGCTAGCAACAAAAAAAGAGTGTAAAGGAAGCACCGTACTAATGAGCTGTAGCTCACCTAGTCTGGCAACTTGTTTCCAGCCTTCAAAAACAGCCCTCACAACACCCTCAGTGGATGGATAGATGAAAAACCTATTTTTATACTGCTGCTCTTAATCCATTTTTGGAATTAAAAGTCTATCCTCAAGCATCTTACTAAGTGTTTTATCACAATTGCTTATTTCTGAATCTCTCCCATTTCTGCTACCCACAGTTACACACACACACACACACATACACATGCCATAACAACTGAGAATAACTCTAACACTCCATGGCACAAACAAGACCCATTTCTTCCACAGAGCCACTTAGGAGTGCTTAAGTTACTGATTTACCATTTGCTGACTAACCTGAACAAATTCTGCAGAAGAAAAACTTGACAATATTATTACACTTAAATTCAATAATGAGGCTCACATATGGCCCAACATCTGAAATCATCAACAATCATATAATCAGTTCTAGAAATTCCCAAATATTCTAAACATCCCCATTTTAGCCTCCGCTAAATTCAAGTACATAGTTCCTGACTCTTACGAATTTTAAAGTCCATTTACCTTCAAGTGAATTCACCTTCAACTTTTTCTCTGTGAGGGTGACAGAGCCCTGGCACAGGCTGCCCAGGGAGGTTGTGGAGTCTCCTTCTCTGGAGACATTCAAAACCTGCCTGGACGCGTTCCTGTGTGACCTACTGTAGGTGATCCTGCTCTGGCAGGGGGGCTGGACTAGATGATCTTTCGAGGTCCCTTCCAACCCAGAACATTCTGTGATTCTGTGTATTCCGACTGAACAACCCAGATGCACTCTTCTCAACTGTACACAAAGAAAACCAAAACACTTTCAATAACTTGACCACATTCTGCAAAAAGTGAAATGAATCCAGTATCTACACTGAATTATGCTTGGCAACATCTGCAAATCCAGATACACATGGGTAAGTTTACGTAACTGGTTCATAAAACTCCAAAACGTCAGTAATGTCAGTGTTCATCAGACTTACATATTGGGCCTTTCAACGCACATCGGAACAGGAAAATAATAAGCCTTTACTATGCAGAAAGATAAAGCTTCAGATCAGCTCAGGTTCATACAGTATTAACCATACTTAAACATTGCCAGGACATGAAATGTTATTTTCTTCACTTTAAGATAGGCACTGCCACTGTCCTTGTTATACACACATATATGTACCTGCACGCATGCATTCAAATATAGAGTCACCAAAGTGTTATGCTATGGCTGCATTAAATACTGCTTTTAAACCAACTGACCAAAGATGCAGAGGTACCAACATACTGTTATTTATGTTGTAATAACATGCAATACCAGAAAGAACTGCAGACTTAGAAGAAAAGCAGACAAAACTCACAGCAGAAAGAAAACTGTTAACCCAGAGACATAAAACAGTAATATTTCTGCCATGTTTAGTTAGAAGAGAAGATATCATCTTGTATGTGAATGAATACTTGGAAAGAAATCATGTAAAACAGCTGGGAGCACTCTGGGATAAGAAAATATCACCTAGCTGACTACTATAAATTTACTTTGAGAATTTATCCATTAGTCAAAATAAATACATCAAAATATTTGCTTATGCTTGGAGATAAAATAAGAATTAAATTTCAGGGTTTTTTTGTTTGTTTTGTTTTGTTTTGTTTTTCCCAATTAATACAGCTCAGGACTTTCAGAGAGCTGCATTTTCCACACAAAACATAAAAAAAAAGATAAAAAAGTAAGAGTCACCATACAAAATCTGACAGGACAGATGAATGTGCTTATGGCATCAGAGACCCACTACAAGACAACAACGTTTTTTCTTTATCTGAATATGGAATTACAGGTAGTAAAATATTTTTCCTCTAAATTTGAAAGAACCAACTCAATAGCACAACACTGAGACAAAAGCATCTAATTCTTCTTGCACGGCCTCTTATGAAGGCAGCGTTTGGTGCTCAGAGCAAAATGAAGGCACCACACTGATACAGACATACCCTGCTACAGAATTATAGAATAACTGAGGCTGGAAAAGACCTCTGAGATCATCAAATCCAGCCTATGACCCAACACTGCCACTTCCTCAGGCCGTCCATTCCAATGTTTGATCACCCTCTCCATGAGGTCTTTTCAGTTCCTATCTTCTTGTAGAAGAGACACGGACAGCCAGAAGACAGAGAAGAAAAGAAGGAAGTATTGGTACATTGATCCAATTCTGTTGACATGGCATCAAAAAAGTAGCATAAAACAAACCCAGAGGAAATAGAATTGCACACACTGGACTTCTTCATCCAAAATTGAGAACTCTTATGTCTGCAAGGTTTTAGAAGTAAAAACATTACATGGAAATGCTCGCTTTAGATCTGTGGATGGCTAAGTCTGTCATGTTTCCTCAGTGGCAGATCTCTGATTTCCTCCCAGTTATTCCCAGGAGATGAAATTCTTCCTCACATCTCCTGGCCTTTTCCATGCTGCTCTTTATGCTTTATTGATGAAAGGGTGATGAACCAGGAACACATCATTGCTCATAAAACACTGATGTCTGAAAGTATTATTGCTCTGGTAATATGGAAAGCATGACTTAGTATAGAAATTCAGGGTATGATTCACAAAAAGAAGGTATCCTTTTGTATTTGGGTTGGTTTACCTACCATGAGTATTACAGTTAACCATGATCTCCTAAAAAGCTACACTGTAAGATATTTCTTATGTAAAAATGTATAAAGCAACAGGATTAACAAAAATGACGCTGAACTACAATAAAAGAGCCACCGTAGCTAAGCTGTATGAGCAAGCAGACACTGGGTTTCTTTAAGAAACTTGGATTGATGTTATCTGTAGAGCTCGCCTTTCTACATCGAGAAAGAGTCAAATTCTGATCAGCAGAAAGACTATTTTAAGATATAACCGCTTCAAAACTCCGCATAGGAAAGAGTTACATCTTTTCCCAGGCGTCACGCAGCTTCACACAGCACTGCAGACCCTTTGAAAGCTCCCTCTATTTTTAGAGAAAGACCTTACTGAACAGGGTGTGCCTCCACTGCCTACATACACTCCAGAGATAAAGTCCAAGGTCAGGCTTCATCATAGGAGACTGAGCAGTCAACTTGCACCTGATTCTTCACCTCTCTTTCCATCACTGTCCAAACCCAGGGTGCACAAGAGCCATGACTAGCGAGGCAGACCAGCTCACCCCACATCTGCCCACACACACCAGCATGAGCACACCGGTGAGTCCCCATGGGCAAGCTGCTGCCTGGAAATCTGGCTAAGACAAGTGTGAGCTGTCACCACCCAGCTCCTGAACCGCAGTACTGCTAGCTTAAAGGTCAATTTAGCTAGAAGTTCACAGCTGGTCTGCTGCAGGCAGATTCACATGAAAGGACAGGTTGCAAAGAGAGGATTGACATTGTTCAGCTGGAGCTTTGTCTCACTGAAGACAGATGATTAAAGCCTTGTCCATATGGGGCGAAGGTCTCCAACTAGCTTAACATTAAGTAAAAAAACATGAAAGTAAAAGAGATCTGGTAGAGGATTTTGAGGACTAAAATGGCAAATTACATAAAAACAGGAAACATGTGATTTAAGACAAGAAGCTAACTTCACGTGAGGAAAACTGAAAACCGGAGTGGATTTCAGAGGGCTTTCCTGCCTCCACCACCTTCCTGCACCAGGACCTGACAAGTTCCTCAGGAAACTAGATCTTTCCCCTTTACCTAAAGTTTGCTGAAAGCTGGCACCATAGTCCCTTCTCACAAAGTCCAACACGATGGGACACAGGACTACCCCCCAAAAAATCCCTTTGTCACCGAGCTCGGCAGGACTCAGAGAGAGGAATTCGCTTGCTGCGCCCCACCATGCAGCCTCTGCTTCATCTCTTCAGAGACTCAGCAATGCTCGGAATGTTTTTAAAAGAATGAGAAAATAATTTAAAGAAAAGCGACATAATCAGAAGCGAGGGCTCAAAGGGAGGGCAGTGCCTGCAATGCCTTATCTTTCCCTTTGAAAACCAAATGGGGAACTTTTGGTAGTAATTTCTCTCTAAAAATTAAAGAACAAGAACTAACTCAGGAAAAGCCAGTAAGGCTTTAGAAAAGTACCAATTAAACATTCTATTTTTTTAAAGGTATAAATAGTTCCTTCAATTTTTAATAAATGTACAAATGAATAAAACAGTCTGAAGAAATTCCCACTTGCTGAAATTTTCTGATGAAGTTTCACTCAGAAATAAATGCTTGTGTATGAATTTTTGTCTGAATGGCTGAAACATAGAGGCTGTAACAGCAAAAAAAAGAAAAAAAACACCCAAATACAGCCTTCATGCTAGAATCGTAACTGAGGAGAGCAGTTAAAGCTTCAAAAATACTGAAAAAATTAAGTCTGTTACACAAAATGAAACTATTAATTCACTGTTTTGAAACAACTAACAATAACCATAAACCAAACCAAATAAAACCCTAAACACAGTCATATTTAACTGGCAATTCTAGGTAGCAGAGCTTTGCGAAGACATTTTGTATTCTAAAGAAGATAAGATAAAGCCCATATAATGCAATATATTGCTGCTTGTAACTCCAAATGTCAGCCTCTGACAACTACCTGATATACAGCAAAATAGTTGAGATACTAAGTTTGGCATAATAATTAGAAATTTCAGAACTTACATTTTTATTTCAATTTAAAATTATTTTATTATTTGAGGCTGATCTAAGAAACAGTGCTATGATACTGAAAAGAGATGGCACGTGTAATTGGTGATCAAACTCTTTGCCCCAAACTAGTATTTTTATCATTTAATTTATGGCTGTTTCAGGGGAATTACTCTTCAGTCTTCGTTCAATCAAACAGAAATCAAAAGTACAACATTCAGCACGATCTTTCAGAGCAAACTTGTGCAGTAAATGGAGACCATTTATTTTTCTATCATTTTTCAGTGCCACAAACTGTTCCCTCGCAACAGATATCCCATGTAAGGCAAGGTCAACACTCAAGGTCAAGCACAGGTCGTATCAGCCGCATCACAACAGATGCAAACAGTGCGCTCCGCATCTAAATGCCACGCAGCTTTCCAGCTGCCATTCCCATCGGCACCATTCTCTGCTGATGTAATTTGTGGATCTTCCATAATTAGGGAGACTAAATGCCACGAAGCTGAAGCAGCTTTTAACTAGTTCAGACTTTCTTCTGCAGGCGTAGCTAGAAATCTCTTTCACTGAAAACCAAAGGCAGTCATCTAGAAACAAATACAGATGGAAAGAAAAGGGCAGGAGCTCTGGAAGCACCTTCTGGAAG